>NW_026600601.1:22500-181804 GCF_029448725.1 Salvelinus fontinalis | reverse complement strand
ACTGCCGCCCGTGGTGACTCCTTGCTGTCCCCAGTCCGCCTGGCCTTGCTGCTATTCCAGTTTCAGCTGTTCTGCCTGCGGTTATGGAACCGCCACCTGTCCCAGACCTGTTGTTTTTCAACTCTTAATGATCAGCTATGAAAAGCCAACTGAAAATTATTCATGATCATTATTTGACCATGCTTGTCACTTATGAACATTTTTGAACATCTTGGCATAGTTCTGTTATAATCTCCACCCGGCACAGCCAGAAGAGGACTGGCCACCCCTCATAGCCTGGTTCCGCTCTAGGTTTCTTCCTAGGTTTTGGCCTTTCTAGGGAGTTTTTCCTAGCCACCGTGCTTCTACACCTGCATTCTAGCTGTTTGGGGTTTTAGGCTGGGTTTCTGTACAGCACTTCGAGATATTATCTGATGTACGAAGGGCTATATAAAATAAAATTGATTGATTGATTGATTGATATTGAGTAGCCAGATAAAAGGTGCCCATTTCAAATGGCCTCGTACTCAATTCTTGCTCGTACAATATGCATATTATTATTACTATTGGATAGAAAACACTATCTAGTTTTTAAAACCGTTTGAATTATTTCTCTGAGTGAAACAGAACTCATTCTGCAGCACATTTCCTGACCAGGAAGTGGAAAGTCTGAAATCGATGCTCTGTTCTTCTTCCTGCCTATAAATGGGCACGAGACCTATTAGTATACATGCACGTCATACACCTTCCCCTGGGTGTCAAGAGGCTGTGAGAGAAGAAATTAGGTGATTATCTTGGTCTGAGATGGAACACATCATCTTGGAATGACGTGTCCCCCATTTTCGGTACTCTGAAGAGCGCGAGGTGGACAGTGGGATTGCCTTTTGTTTAGCTGCCGTTATAGGCGACTTTAATCTCCGGCTTTGATTTTATTTGATACATGTCACCATATCATCGTAAAGTGTGTTTTTTCAATATAGTTTCATCAGATTATTGAATATTTTTCGGGAGTTTTGCCGTGTTCCGTTCTCTTCCGTTTGTTGACATGGAGAGATTCGAGCCACTTGGCTAGCGCGCTTGCTAAATGAAGAGGGAAAGTTGCCGTTCTAAATCCAAACAACGATTGTTCTGGACAAAGGACACCTTGTCCAACATTCTGATGGAAGATCAGCAAAAGTAAGAAACATTTTATAATGCTATTTCCTATATCTGTCGTAGTCGTTGGCGCCCAAGTGTTTCTGGTTATTGTGGTAAGCTAATATAACGCTACATTTTTTTTCCGCTGTAAAACACTTAATAAATCGGAAATATTGGCTGGAATCACAAAATGCCTGTCTTTCATTTGCTGTACACTATGTATTTTTCAGAAATGCTTTATGATGAGTAATTAGGTATTTGACGTTGGTGCCTGTAATTATTATGGCTGCTTTCGGTGCAATTTCTGACTGTACCTGCAATGTAAACTATGATTTATACCTGAAATATGCACATTTTTCTAACAAAACGTATGCTATACAATAAATATGTTATCAGACTGTCATCTGATGAAGTTGTTTCTTGGTTAGTGGCTATTTATATCTTTATTTGGTCGAATTTGTGATAGCTACTGATGGAGTAAGAAACTGGTGGAGTAAAAAAAGTGGTGTCTTTTGCTAACGTGGTTAGCTAATAGATTTACATATTGTGTCTTCCCTGTAAAACATTTAAAACATCGGACATGTTGGCTGGATTCACAAGATGTGTACCTTTCATATGCTGTATTGGACTTGTTAATGTGTGAAAGTTAAATATTTAAAAAATATATATTTTGAATTTCGCGCCCTGCACTTGAAGTGGCTGTTGTCATAAGTGTACCGACTCCGGGTTGCAGCCATAAGAAGTTTTAAGGGGACATGCTCTAATCATACATTACACACACAAACGCTCACACAAGCGCACGCACACACATAACCACTTGTACATACAAGTGCAATAGGAATCACAGAGCATCCTTTTATCTGAGATGTGAAATGATCCTTCATCAGATTACTGTAGGCCATCTCTCTCTGCTCTCTCTCACTATCTTTCTTTCTTTCCCCCTCTCTCTCTCCCTCTCTCTCTCTGCTCTCTCTCTCACTATCTTTCTTTCCCTCTTTCTCTCTCTCTCTGCTCTCTCTCTATCTTTCTTTCTCCCCCTCTCTCTCACTGCTCTCTCTCTCCATCTTTCTTTCCCCCTCTCTCTCTGCTCTCTCTCTCCATCTTTCTTCCCCTCTCTCTCTCTGCTCTCTCTCTCCATCTTTCTTTCCCCCTCTCTCTCTCTCTGCTCTCTCTCGCCATCTTTCTTTCCCCCTCTCTCTCCATCTTTCTTTCCCCCTCTTTCTCTCTGCTCTCTCTCTGCTCTCTCTCTCCATCTTTATTTCCACATCTCTCTCCATCTTTCTTTCCCCCTCTCTCTCTCTGCTCTCTCTCTCCATCTTTCTTTCCCCCTCTCTTTCTCTCTGCTCTCTCTCTTCATTTTTCTTTCCCCCCTCTCTCTCTCTCTGCTCTCTCTCTCCATCTTTCTTTCCCCCTCTCTCTCTCTCTGCTCTCTCTCTCTGCTCTCTCTCTCTCCATCTGTCTTTCCCTCTCTCTCTCTGCTCTCTCTCTCCATCTTTCTTCCCCGCTCTCTCTCTCCATCTTTCTTTCCCCCTCTCTCTCTCTCTGCTCTCTCTCTCCATCTTTCTGTACTCTCTCTCTCTCACTGCTCTCTCTCTCCATCTTTCTTTCCCCCTATCTCTCTCTGCTCTCTCTCTCCATCTTTCTTTCCCCCTCTCTCTCTCTCTTTGCTCTCTCTCTCCATCTTTCTTTCCCCCTCTCTCTATCTCTGCTCTCTCTCTCCATCTTTATTTCCTCCTCTCTCTCTCTGCTCTCTCTCTGCTCTCTCTCTCCATCTTTATTTCCCCATCTCTCTCTCTCCTCTCTCTCTCCATCTTTCTTTCCCCCTCTCTCTCTCTCTGCTCTCTCTCTCCATCTTTCTTTCCCCCTCTCTCTCTCTCTGCTCTCTCTCTCCATCTTTCTTTCCCCCTCTCTCTCTCTCTGCTCTCTCTCTGCTCTCTCTCTGCTCTCTCTCTCCATCTTTCTTTCCCCCTCTCTCTCTCTCTGCTCTCTCTCTCCATCTTTCTTTCCCCCTCTCTCTCTCTCTGCTCTCTCTCCATCTTTCTTCCCCCCTCTCTCTCTCTCTCTCTCTCTCTCTCTCTCTCTCTCTCTCTCTCTCTCTCTCTCTCTCTCTCTCTCTCTCTCTCTCTCTCTCTCTCTCTCTCTCTCTCTCTCTCTCTCTCTCTCTCTCCTCTCTCTCTCTCTCTCTCTCTCTCTCTCTCTCTCTCTCTCTCTCTCTCTCTCTCCTCTCTCTCTCTCTCTCTCTCTCTCTCTCTCTCTCTCTCCCCCCCCACCCCACTGTGTTCCCAAAGCCCTTACATGAGCTATAGTGATCCATGGAGAGACCAGCCAGAGGGTGTGTGTGTCTTTCTTAAGCTCTTCTGTGAGTAATAGTGATGCAGTGTAATGGCTTTGTATGGAGTCAGTAAGCCATCAACCTCTGACCTCGCTATCTATTACTACACTCCCACGTCTCAAGACCCCCCCCCCCCCCCCCACACACACAGTAACCCCCACACACACACAGTAATCCCCACACACTAACACAGTAACCCCCACACACAAACACACACACGGTAACCCAGACACACAAACACACACACACACAGTAATCCCCACACACAAACACAAACACACAGTAATCCCCACATACAAACACAAACACACACACAGTAATCCCCACACATAAATACAAACACACAAACTGTTATCCCCACACACAAACACAAACACACAAACAGTTATCCCCACACACAAACACACACACAGTAAACCCCATACACAAACACCAACACACACACAGTAATCCCCACACACAAACACACACACAGTAAACCCCATACACAAACACCAACACACACACAGTTATCCCCACACATAAACACAAACACACAAACTGTTATCCCCACACACAAACACAAACACACAAACAGTAATCCCCACACACAAACACACACACAGAAAAACCCCATACACAAACACCAACACACACACAGTAATCCCCACACACAAACACAAACACACACACAGTAATCCCCACACAGTGTGTTGGCAGTGTAGCCGGTCGATAGTTTGTAGTTCTCACTGAAACCTAATCAATGTGATAGGTTAGGATCATTGGAAGCCCCGACCCTCTAACTCAGGGATCATCAACTAGATTCAGCACGACCCTCTAACCCAGGGATCATCAACTAGATTCAGCCCGATCCTCTAACCCAGGGATCATCAACTATATTCAGCCCAGACCCTCTAACTCAGGGATCATCAACTAGATTCAGCACGACCCTCTAACTCAGGGATCATCAACTAGATTCAGCCCGACCCTCTAACTCAGGGATCATCAACTAGATTCAGCACGACCCTCTAACCCAGGGATCATCAACTAGATTCAGCCCTGATCCTCTAACTCAGGGATCATCAACTAGATTCAGCACGATCCTCTAACCCAGGGATCATCAACTAGATTCAGCCCGTCCCTCTAACCCAGGGATCATCAACTAGATTCAGCCCGACCCTCTAACCCAGGGATCATCAACTAGATTCAGCTGCAGGATGATTTTGTCTGGAGTGGATTGTCAGGGGGCCGGACCATAAATCATTTGTAGGTACAAATTGACCGCAAGAAGCCCAAACAGATATAATATTTGACTAAAATAGAACAATTTCAAACCTTGCTTACATTTGTAAACAATCACATCTCTCTCTATGATGTGTGGGAATACCTTGGAACAGATTTACAATATTAAAATCACTTGGTGCTCATTTTTTTTTTTTTTGTATTTTCTGTCCAACAATAAAACATGTAAAAATAACTAAGAAAACTTAGGTGGCCAAATAAAATCAGCAGTTGGGGAACCCTGCTCTGCAATTCCTGTTTGTGAGGGTCACATGACTGACGGATGACATATGAGATGACTTAGGGGATTGAACTGTTCATGGGTTAAGGGATGTAGGTTGGGATGAGACATTCAATCCAACTCATACATTGTCCATATCACAGTGTTGAGTGAGTCATATACACTATGGAAAATGGATTACAGCAATACTACAAAAAAAATGATCTGTGGGTATAGTTGTCCTATTTCACACATGTACAGCTGTGAAGTGTTTCTCTCTCTACCAGTATGCATTGAAAATGTGTCAGCTAGGGTCAGCCTTTATCAATGGCAACCCTGAAACAATTAGGGATAAGTGCCTTGCTCAAGGGCAACATAACAGATTTCTCACCTTGTCAGCTCAGGGATTCAACAACATTTCAGTCACTGGGCCAACACTCTAACCACTAGGCTACCTGGCCCTCAGTGGAAGAGAGACGGGTGTAGAAACAGAGGAATGGAGTAGCTACTAACAGATTGCTTTAGGAGCAGCAACAGTATCATTATCAGTCCTGGTACTGCTAAACACTGTACTCCAGGATAGGGAGATACGTTCACCATCTAAACACTGCAGTCCAGGATAGGGAGACACGTTCACCATCTAAACACTGCAGTCCAGGATAGGGAGATACGTTCACCATCTAAACACTGCAGTCCAGGATAGGGAGACACGTTCACCATCTAAACACTGTAGTCCAGGATAGGGAGACACGTTCACCATCTAAACACTGCAGTCCAGGATAGGGAGACACGTTCACCATCTAAACACTGCAGTCCAGGATAGGGAGACACTTTCACCATCTAAATACTGCAGTCCAGGATAGGGAGATACGTTCACCATCTAAACACTGCAGTCCAGGATAGGGAGACACTTTCACCATCTAAATACTGCAGTCCAGGATAGGGAGACACGTTCACCATCTAAACACTGCAGTCCAGGATAGGGAGATACGTTCACCATCTAAACACTGCAGTCCAGGATAGGGAGACACGTTCACCATCTAAACACTGTACTCCAGGATAGTGAGACACGTTCACCATCTAAACACTGTACTCCAGGATAGGGAGATACGTTCACCATCTAAACACTGCAGTCCAGGATAGGGAGATACGTTCACCATCTAAACACTGCAGTCCAGGATAGGGAGATACGTTCACCATCTAAACACTGAAGTCCAGGATATTGAGACACGTTCACCATCTAAACACTGCTTGTGGATGTTGTATGTCTTTGGCAGCAGTATAATTCCCCATCAAGGTCATGAGACTAATAAGACAAATGACGGAAGAACATATTTTTAAGTTCAACAGGTTCATTGATAAAAACACAGTTGTCTACTACTATACAGGTATCCATGACAACAGATGAAGCCCCTACTATGGTATGGTAATAGAGTCAGTTGGTTTACAGCCTTGTGAGAATCTCTCTCTCTCTCTCTCTCTCTCGCTCTCTCTTTCTCTCTCTCTCTCTCTCTCTGGTTATTAATAGTATACTACCTATTATTCCATGGATCATATACTATTTAGCACAGTAGGTCTGAGGGGCCTTTTAGTTTGAGGATATTAGGGTGCTAGACTTGTGTGAGAACATCTGGGAATATCAGCATCTCTAGAAATAGGGGGTAGGGGAGGAGTGAGTACTTGTGGGCTTCAGTTGTATCCTCACCCCTCACTAGGGGGATAAACACAGAGGTTAGGAGACTGGTCTGTTTCAACCTGGACTGCTGCTTTAAAATCTACACACTGACTGTACTGTAGCCCTACCCCCTATCCCCTATCCCCTACCCCCTATCCCCTACCCCCTAACCCTCTATCCTTCACCCCCTATCCCCTACCTTCTATACCCTATCACCTACCCCCTATCCCCTACCCCATACCCTCTATCCCCTATCCCCTATCCTCTATGCCCTACCCCCTACCCCCTATCCCCTATCCCCTTATCCCCTACCCCCTACCCTCTATCCCCTATCCCCTATCCCCTACCCTCTACCCCCTATCCCATACCCCCTACCCTCTAACCCCTACCCCCTATCCCCTACCCCCTATCCCCTATCCCCTACCCTCTACTCCCTATCCCCTACCCCCTACCCTCTATCCCCTATCCCCTACCCTCTACCCCCTATCCCCTACCCTCTATCCCCTATCCCCTATCCCCTACCCTCTACTTCCTATCCTCTACCCCCAATCCCCTACCTTCTATCCCCTATCCCCTATCCCCTACCCTCTACCCCCTATCCCCTACCCCCTATCCCCTACCCTCTATCCCCTAGACCAGGGATCATCAACTAGATTCAGCCACAGGTCAATTTTTTTCTTGAGTGGATTGTTGGGGATGGTCGGGGCCAAAGAAAACCAAAGAGAACCACCCGTGGGTTAAAGAGAACCACCCGTGGGTTAAAGAGAACCACCAGTGGGTTAAAGAGAACAACCCGTGGGTTAAAGAGAACCACCAGTGGGTTAAAGAGAACAACCCGTGGGTTAAAGAGAACCACCCGTGGGTTAAAGAGAACCACCAGTGGGTTAAAGAGAACCACCCGTGGGTTAAAGAGAACCACCCGTGGGTTAAAGAGAACCACCCGTGGGTTAAAGAGAACCACCCGTGGGTTAAAGAGAACCACCCGTGGGTTAAAGAGAACCACCCGTGGGTTAAAGAGAACCACCCGTGGGTTAAAGAGAACCACCAGTGGGTTAAAGAGAACAACCAGTGGGTTAAAGAGAACCACCCGTGGGTTAAAGAGAACCACCCGTGGGTTAAAGAGAACTACCCGTGGGTTAAAGATAACCACCCGTGGGTTAAAGAGAACCACCCGTGGGTTACGTCATGTCCCTGATGTAAGGCAGGGTTACGTCGTGTCCCTGTTGTAATGCAGGGTTACGTCATGTCTCTGATTTAAGGCAGGGTTATGTCATGTCTCTGTTGTAAGGCAGGGTTACGTCATGTCTCTGTTGTAATGCAGGGTTACGTCATGTCCCTGTTGTAATGCAGGGTTACGTCATGTCCCTGTTGTAAGGCAGGGTTACGTCATGTCCCTGATGTAAGACAGGGTTACGTCATTTCCCTGTTCTAAGGCAGGGTTACGTCATGTCCCTGTTGTAATGCAGGGTTACGTCATGTCCCTGTTGTAATGCAGGGTTACGTCATGTCCCTGTTGTAAGGCAGGGTTACGTCATGTCCCTGTTGTAATGCAGGGTTACGTCATGTCCCTGTTGTAAGGCAGGGTTACGTCATGTCCCTGATGTAAGACAGGGTTACGTCATGTCCCTGTTCTAAGGCAGGGTTACGTCATGTCCCTGATGTAATGCAGGGTTACGTCATGTCTCTGATTTAAGGCAGGGTTACGTCATGTCTCTGTTGTAAGGCAGGGTTACGTCATGTCTCTGTTGTAATGCAGGGTTTCGTCATGTCCCTGTTGTAATGCAGGGTTACGTCATGTCCCTGTTGTAATGCAGGGTTACGTCATGACCCTGTTGTAAGGCAGGGTTACGTCATGTCCCTGATGTAATGCAGGGTTACGTCATGTCTCTGATTTAAGGCAGGGTTACGTCATGTCTCTGTTGTAAGGCAGGGTTACGTCATGTCTCTGTTGTAATGCAGGGTTTCGTCATGTCCCTGTTGTAATGCAGGGTTACGTCATGTACCTGTTGTAATGCAGGGTTACGTCATGTCCCTGTTGTAAGGCAGGGTTACGTCTTGTCCCTGATGTAAGGCAGGGTTACGTCATGTCCCTGTTGTAAGGCAGGGTTACGTCATGTCCCTTTTCTAAGGCAGGGTTACGTCATGTCCCTGTTCTAAGGCAGGGTTACGTCATGTCTCTGTTGTAAGGCAGGGTTACGTCATGTCCCTGTTCTAAGGCAGGGTTACGTCATGTCCCTGTTCATAGGCAGGATTTCATCATGTCCCTGATGTAAGGCAGGGTTACGTCATGTCCCTGTTCTAAGGCAGGGTTACGTCATGTCCCTGTTGTAAGGCAGGGTTACGTCATGTCTCTGTTCTAAGGCAGGGTTACGTCATGTCCCTGTTGTAAGGCAGGGTTACGTCATGTCCCTGTTCTAAGGCAGGGTTACGTCATGTCCCTGTTGTAAGGCAGGGTTACGTCATGTCTCTGTTCTAAGGCAGGGTTACGTCATGTCTCTGTTCTAAGGCAGGGTTACGTCATGTCCCTGTTGTAAGGCAGGGTTACGTCATGTCTCTGTTGTAAAGCAGGGTTACGTCATGTCCCTGTTGTAATGCAGGGTTACGTCATGTCCCTGTTCTAAGGCAGGGTTACGTCATGTCCCTGTTGTAAGGCAGGGTAACGTCATGTCCCTGTTGTAATGCAGGGTTACGTCATGTCTCTGATTTAAGGCAGGGTTACGTCATGTCTCTGTTGTAAGGCAGGCTTACGTCATGTCCCTGTTGTAAGGCAAGGTTAGGTCATGTCCCTGTTGTAATGCAGGGTTACGTCATGTCCCTGTTGTAATGCAGGGTTACGTCATGTCCCTGTTGTCATGCAGGGTTACGTCATGTCTCTGATTTAAGGCAGGGTTACGTCATGTCTCTGTTGTAAGGCAGGGTTACGTCATGCCTCTCTTGTAATGCAGGGTTACGTCATGTCCCTGTTGTAATGCAGGGTTACGTCATGTCCCTGTTGTAATGCAGGGTTACGTCATGTCTCTGTTGTAAGGCAGGGTTACGTCATGTCCCTGAGGTAAGGCAGGGTTAGGTCATGTCCCTGTTGTAATGCAGGGTTACGTCATGTCCCTGTTGTAAGGCAGGGTTACGTCATGTCTCTGATGTAAGGCAGGGTTACGTCATGTCCCTGTTGTAAGGCAGGGTTACGTCATGTCCCTGTTTTAAGGCAGGGTTTCGTCATGTCCCTGTTCTAAGGCAGGGTTACGTCATGTCTGTGTTGTAAGGCAGGGTTACGTCATGTCCCTGTTCTAAGGAAGGGTTACGTCATGTCCCTGGTGTAAGGCAGGGTTACGTCATGTCCCTGGTGTAAGGCAGGGTTACGTCATGTCCCTGTTCTAAGGCAGGATTACGTCATGTCCCTGATGTAAGGCAGGGTTACGTCATGTCCCTGTTCTAAGGCAGGGTTACGTCATGTCCCTGATGTAAGGCAGGGTTACGTCATGTCCCTGTTGTAAGGCAGAGTTACGTCATGTCCTTGATGTAAGGCAGGGTTACGTCATGTTCCTGATGTAAGGCAGGGTTACGTCATGTCCCTGTTCTAAGGCAGGATTACGTCATGTCCCTGACGTAAGGCAGGGTTACGTCATTTCCCTGTTCTAAGGCAGGATTACGTCATGTACCTGATGTAAGGCAGGGTTACGTCATGTCCCTGTTCTAAGGCAGGGTTACGTCATGTCCCTGATGTAAGGCAGGGTTACGTCATGTCCCTGTTGTAAGGCAGAGTTACGTCATGTCCATGATGTAAGGCAGGGTTACGTCATGTCCCTGATGTAAGGCAGGGTTACGTCATGTCCCTGTTGTAAGGCAGGGTTACGTCATGTCCCTGTTCTAAGGCAGGGTTACGTCATGTCCCTGTTCTAAGGCAGGGTTACGTCATGTCCCTGTTCTAAGGCAGGGTTACGTCATGTCCCTGTTGAAAGGCAGGGTTACGTCATGTCTCTGTTGTAATGCAGGGTTACGTCATGTCCCTCTTGTAATGCAGGGTTACGTCATGTCCCTGTTGTAAGGCAGGGTAACGTCATGTCCCTGTTGTAAGGCAGGGTTACGTCATGTCTCTGATTAAAGGCAGGGTTACGTCATGTCCCTGTTGTAATGCAGGCTTACGTCATGTCTCTGTTGTAATTGAGGGTTACGTCATGTCCCTGTTGTAAGGCAGGGTTACATCATGTCCCTGTTGTAAGGCCAGGTTACGTCATGTCTCTGTTGTAATGCAGGGTTACGTCATGTCCCTGTTGTAATGCAGGGTTACGTCATGTCCCTGTTGTAATGCAGGGTTACGTCATGTCCCTGTTGTAATGCAGGGTTACGTCATGTCCCTGTTGTAAGGCAGGGTTACGTCATGTCCCTGTTGTAATGCAGGGTTACGTCATGTCCCTGTTGTAAGGCAGGGTTACGTCATGTCCCTGATGTAATGCAGGGTTACGTCATGTCTCTGATTTAAGGCAGGGTTACGTCATGTCTCTGTTGTAAGGCAGGGTTACGTCATGTCTCTGTTGTAATGCAGGGTTTCGTCATGTCCCTGTTGTAATGCAGGGTTACGTCATGTACCTGTTGTAATGCAGGGTTACGTCATGTCCCTGTTGTAAGGCAGGGTTACGTCATGTCCCTGATGTAAGGCAGGGTTACGTCATGTCCCTGTTGTAAGGCAGGGTTACGTCATGTCTCTTTTCTAAGGCAGGGTTACGTCATGTCCCTGTTCTAAGGCAGGGTTACGTCATGTCTCTGTTGTAAGGCAGGGTTACGTCATGTCCCTGTTCTAAGGCAGGGTTACGTCATGTCCCTGTTCGTAGGCAGGATTGCATCATGTCCCTGATGTAAGGCAGGGTTACGTCATGTCCCTGTTCTAAGGCAGGGTTACGTCATGTCCCTGTTGTAAGGCAGGGTTACGTCATGTCTCTGTTCTAAGGCAGGGTTACGTCATGTCCCTGTTGTAAGGCAGGGTTACGTCATGTCCCTGTTCTAAGGCAGGGTTACGTCATGTCCCTGTTGTAAGGCAGGGTTACGTCATGTCTCTGTTCTAAGGCAGGGTTACGTCATGTCTCTGTTCTAAGGCAGGGTTACGTCATGTCCCTGTTGTAAGGCAGGGTTACGTCATGTCTCTGTTGTAAAGCAGGGTTACGTCATGTCCCTGTTGTAATGCAGGGCTACGTCTTGTCCCTGTTCTAAGGCAGGATTACGTCATGTCCCTGTTGTAAGGCAGGGTAACGTCATGTCCCTGTTGTAATGCAGGGTTACGTCATGTCTCTGATTTAAGGCAGGGTTACGTCATATCTCTGTTGTAAGGCAGGCTTACGTCATGTCCCTGTTGTAAGGCAGGGTTACATCATGTCCCTCTTGTAATGCCAGGTTACGTCATGTCTCTGTTGTAATGCAGGGTTACGTCATGTCCCTGTTGTAATGCAGGGTTACGTCATGTCCCTGTTGTAATGCAGGGTTACGTCATGTCCCTGTTGTCATGCAGGGTTACGTCATGTCTCTGATTTAAGGCAGGGTTACGTCATGTCTCTGTTGTAAGGCAGGGTTACGTCATGCCTCTGTTGTAATGCAGGGTTACGTCATGTCCCTGTTGTAATGCAGGGTTACGTCATGTCCCTGTTGTAATGCAGGGTTACGTCATGTCCCTGTTGTAAGGCAGGGTTACGTCATGTCGCTGTTGTAAGGCAGGGTTACGTCATGTCCCTGAGGTAAGGCAGGGTTACGTCATGTCCCTGTTGTAATGCAGGGTTACGTCATGTCCCTGTTGTAAGGCAGGGTTACGTCATGTCCCTGTTCTAAGGTAGGGTTTCGTCATGTCCCTGTTCTAAGGCAGGGTTACGTCATGTCTGTGTTGTAAGGCAGGGTTACGTCATGTCCCTGTTCTAAGGAAGGGTTACGTCATGTCTCTGGTGTAAGGCAGGGTTACGTCATGTCCCTGGTGTAAGGCAGGGTTACGTCATGTCCCTGTTCTAAGGCAGGATTACGTCATGTCCCTGATGTAAGGCAGGGTTACGTCATGTCCCTGTTCTAAGGCAGGGTTACGTCATGTCCCTGATGTAAGGCAGGGTTACGTCATGTCCCTGTTGTAAGGCAGAGTTACGTCATGTCCTTGATGTAAGGCAGGGTTACGTCATGTCCCTGATGTAAGGCAGGGTTACGTCATGTCCCTGTTCTAAGGCAGGATTACGTCATGTCCCTGATGTAAGGCAGGGTTACGTCATGTCCCTGTTCTAAGGCAGGATTACGTCATGTCCCTGATGTAAGGCAGGGTTACGTCATGTCCCTGTTCTAAGGCAGGGTTACGTCATGTCCCTGATGTAAGGCAGGGTTACATCATGTCCCTGTTGTAAGGCAGAGTTACGTCATGTCCTTGATGTAAGGCAGGGTTACGTCATGTCCCTGATGTAAGGCAGGGTTACGTCATGTCCCCGTTGTAAGGCAGGGTTACGTCATGTCCCTGTTCTAAGGCAGGGTTAAGTCATGTCCCTGTTCTAAGGCAGGGTTACGTCATGTCCCTGTTGAAAGGCAGGGTTACGTCATGTCTCTGTTGTAATGCAGGGTTACGTCATGTCCCTCTTGTAATGCAGGGTTACGTCATGTCCCTGTTGTAATGCAGGGTTAAGTCATGTCCCTGTTGAAATGCAGGGTTACGTCATGTCCCTGTTGTAAGGCAGGGTTACATCATGGCCCTGTTGTAAGGCAGGGTTACATCATGTCCCTGTTGTAAGGCAGGGTTACGTCATGTCCCTGTTGTAATGCAGGGTTACGTCATGTCCCTGTTGTAATGCAGGGTTACGTCATGTCCCTTTTGTAAGGCCAGGTTACGTCATGTCTCTGTTGTAATGCAGGGTTACGTCATGTCCCTGTTGTAAGGCAGGGTTACATCATGTCCCTGTTGTAAGGCCAGGTTACGTCATGTCCCTGTTTTAAGGCAGGGTTACGTCATGTCCCTGTTGCAAGGCAGGGTTACGTCATGTCCCTGTTGTAAGGCAGGGTTACGTCATGTCCCTGGTCTAAGGCAGGGTTACATCAAGTCCCTGTTGTAATGCAGGGTTACGTCATGTCCCTGATTTAAGGCAGGGTTACATGATGTCCCTGTTCTAAGGCAGGGTTAAGTCATGTCCCTGTTCTAAGGCAGGGTTACGTCATGTCTCTGTTCTAAGGCAGGGTTACGTCATGTCCCTGTTGTAATGCAGGGTTACGTCATGTCTCTGATTTAAGGCAGGGTTACGTCATGTCTCTGTTGTAAGGCAGGCTTACGTCATGTCTCTGTTGTAATTGAGGGTTACGTCATGTCTCTGTTTTAATGCAGGGTTACGTCATGTCCCTGTTGTAGGCAGGGTTACATCATGTCCCTGTTGTAAGGCCAGGTTACTTCATGTCTCTGTTGTAATGCAGGGTTACGTCATGTCCCTGTTGTAATGCAGGGTTACGTCATGTCCCTGTTGTAATGCAGGGATACGTCATGTGTCTGATTTAAGGCAGGGTTACGTCATGTCTCTGTTGTAAGGCAGGGTTACGTCATGCCTCTGTTGTAATGCAGGGTTACGTCATGTCCCTGTTGTAATGCAGGGTTACGTCATGTCCCTGTTGTAATGCAGGGTTACGTCATGTCCCTGTTGTAAGGCTGGGTTACGTCATGTCTCTGTTGTAAGGCAGGGTTACGTCATGTCCCTGATGTAAGGCAGGGTTACGTCATGTCCCTGTTGTAATGCAGGGTTACGTCATGTCCCTGTTGTAAGGCAGGGTTACGTCATGTCCCTGATGTAAGGCAGGGTTACGTCATGTCCCTGTTGTAAGGCAGGGTTACGTCATGTCCCTGTTCTAAGGCAGGGTTACGTCATGTCCCTGTTCTAAGGCAGGGTTACGTCATGTCTCTGTTGTAAGGCAGGGTTACGTCATGTCCCTGTTCTAAGGCAGGGTTACGTCATGTCCCTGATGTAAGGCAGGGTTACGTCATGTCCCTGTTGTAAGGCAGGGTTACGTCATGTCCCTGTTCTAAGGCAGGGTTACGTCATGTCTCTGTTGTAATGCAGGGTTACGTCATGTCCCTGTTCTAAGGCAGGGTTACGTCATGTCCCTGTTCGTAGGCAGGATTTCATCATGTCCCTGATGCAAGGCAGGGTTACGTCATGTCCCTGTTCTAAGGCCGGGTTACGTCATGTCCCTGTTGTAAGGCAGGGTTACGTCATGTCTCTGTTCTAAGGCAGGGTTACGTCATGTCCCTGTTGTAAGGCAGGGTTACGTCATGTCCCTATTCTAAGGCAGGGTTACGTCATGTCCCTGTTGTAAGGCAGAGTTACGTCATGTCTCTGTTGTAAGGCAGGGTTACGTCATGTCCCTGTTCTAAGGCAGGGTTACGTCATGTCCCTGTTCGTAGGCAGGATTTCATCATGTCCCTGATGTAAGGCAGGGTTACGTCATGTCCCTGTTCTAAGGCAGGGTTACGTCATGTCCCTGTTGTAAGGCAGAGTTACGTCATGTCTCTGTTCTAAGGCAGGGTTACGTCATGTCCCTGTTCTAAGGCAGGGTTACGTCATGACTCTGATTTAAGGCAGGGTTACGTCATGTCTCTGTTGTAAGGCAGGCTTACGTCATGTCTCTGTTGTAATTGAGGGTTACGTCATGTCTCTGTTTTAATGCAGGGTTACGTCATGTCTCTGATTTAAGGCAGGGTTACGTCATATCTCTGTTGTAAGGCAGGCTTACGTCATGTCCCTGTTGTAAGGCAGGGTTACATCATGTCCCTCTTGTAATGCCAGGTTACGTCATGTCTCTGTTGTAATGCAGGGTTACGTCATGTCCCTGTTGTAATGCAGGGTTACGTCATGTCCCTGTTGTAATGCAGGGTTACGTCATGTCCCTGTTGTCATGCAGGGTTACGTCATGTCTCTGATTTAAGGCAGGGTTACGTCATGTCTCTGTTGTAAGGCAGGGTTACGTCATGCCTCTGTTGTAATGCAGGGTTACGTCATGTCCCTGTTGTAATGCAGGGTTACGTCATGTCCCTGTTGTAATGCAGGGTTACGTCATGTCCCTGTTGTAAGGCAGGGTTACGTCATGTCTCTGTTGTAAGGCAGGGTTACGTCATGTCCCTGAGGTAAGGCAGGGTTACGTCATGTCCCTGTTGTAATGCAGGGTTACGTCATGTCCCTGTTGTAAGGCAGGGTTACGCCATGTCCCTGTTCTAAGGCAGGGTTTCGTCATGTCCCTGTTCTAAGGCAGGGTTACGTCATGTCTGTGTTGTAAGGCAGGGTTACGTCATGTCCCTGTTCTAAGGAAGGGTTACGTCATGTCCCTGGTGTAAGGCAGGGTTACGTCATGTCCCTGGTGTAAGGCAGGGTTACGTCATGTCCCTGTTCTAAGGCAGGATTACGTCATGTCCCTGATGTAAGGCAGGGTTACGTCATGTCCCTGTTCTAAGGCAGGGTTACGTCATGTCCCTGATGTAAGGCAGGGTTACGTCATGTCCCTGTTGTAAGGCAGAGTTACGTCATGTCCTTGATGTAAGGCAGGGTTACGTCATGTCCCTGATGTAAGGCAGGGTTACGTCATGTCCCTGTTCTAAGGCAGGATTACGTCATGTCCCTGATGTAAGGCAGGGTTACGTCATGTCCCTGTTCTAAGGCAGGATTACGTCATGTCCCTGATGTAAGGCAGGGTTACGTCATGTCCCTGTTCTAAGGCAGGGTTACGTCATGTCCCTGATGTAAGGCAGGGTTACATCATGTCCCTGTTGTAAGGCAGAGTTACGTCATGTCCTTGATGTAAGGCAGGGTTACGTCATGTCCCTGATGTAAGGCAGGGTTACGTCATGTCCCTGTTGTAAGGCAGGGTTACGTCATGTCCCTGTTCTAAGGCAGGGTTAAGTCATGTCCCTGTTCTAAGGCAGGGTTACGTCATGTCCCTGTTGAAAGGCAGGGTTACGTCATGTCCCTGTTGTAATGCAGGGTTACGTCATGTCCCTCTTGTAATGCAGGGTTACGTCATGTCCCTGTTGTAATGCAGGGTTACGTCATGTCCCTGTTGAAATGCAGGGTTACGTCATGTCCCTGTTGTAAGGCAGGGTTACATCATGGCCCTGTTGTAAGGCAGGGTTACATCATGTCCCTGTTGTAAGGCAGGGTTACGTCATGTCCCTGTTGTAATGCAGGGTTACGTCATGTCCCTGTTGTAATGCAGGGTTACGTCATGTCCCTTTTGTAAGGCCAGGTTACGTCATGTCTCTGTTGTAATGCAGGGTTACGTCATGTCCCTGTTGTAAGGCAGGGTTACATCATGTCCCTGTTGTAAGGCCAGGTTACGTCATGTCCCTGTTTTAAGGCAGGGTTACGTCATGTCCCTGTTGCAAGGCAGGGTTAGGTCATGTCCCTGTTGTAAGGCAGGGTTACGTCATGTCCCTGTTCTAAGGCAGGGTTACATCAAGTCCCTGTTGTAATGCAGGGTTAAGTCATGTCCCTGATTTAAGGCAGGGTTACATCATGTCCCTGTTGTAATGCAGGGTTACATGATGTCCCTGTTCTAAGGCAGGGTTAAGTCATGTCCCTGTTCTAAGGCAGGGTTACGTCATGTCTCTGTTCTAAGGCAGGGTTACGTCACGTCCCTGTTGTAATGCAGGGTTACGTCATGTCTCTGATTTAAGGCAGGGTTACGTCATATCTCTGTTGTAAGGCAGGCTTACGTCATGTCTCTGTTGTAATTGAGGGTTACGTCATGTCTCTGTTTTAATGCAGGGTTACGTCATGTCCCTGTTGTAGGCAGGGTTACATCATGGCCCTGTTGTAAGGCCAGGTTACTTCATGTCTCTGTTGTAATGCAGGGTTACGTCATGTCCCTGTTGTAATGCAGGGTTACGTCATGTCCCTGTTGTAATGCAGGGATACGTCATGTCTCTGATTTAAGGCAGGGTTACGTCATGTCTCTGTTGTAAGGCAGGGTTACGTCATGCCTCTGTTGTAATGCAGGGTTACGTCATGTCCCTGTTGTAATGCAGGGTTACGTCATGTCCCTGTTGTAATGCAGGGTTACGTCATGTCCCTGTTGTAAGGCTGGGTTACGTCATGTCTCTGTTGTAAGGCAGGGTTACGTCATGTCCCTGATGTAAGGCAGGGTTACGTCATGTCCCTGTTGTAATGCAGGGTTACGTCATGTCCCTGTTGTAAGGCAGGGTTACGTCATGTCCCTGATGTAAGGCAGGGTTACGTCATGTCCCTGTTGTAAGGCAGGGTTACGTCATGTCCCTGTTCTAAGGCAGGGTTACGTCATGTCCCTGTTCTAAGGCAGGGTTACGTCATGTCTCTGTTGTAAGGCAGGGTTACGTCATGTCCCTGTTCTAAGGCAGGGTTACGTCATGTCCCTGATGTAAGGCAGGGTTACGTCATGTCCCTGTTGTAAGGCAGGGTTACGTCATGTCCCTGTTCTAAGGCAGGGTTACGTCATGTCTCTGTTGTAAGGCAGGGTTACGTCATGTCCCTGTTCTAAGGCAGGGTTACGTCATGTCCCTGTTCGTAGGCAGGATTTCATCATGTCCCTGATGCAAGGCAGGGTTACGTCATGTCCCTGTTCTAAGGCCGGGTTACGTCATGTCCCTGTTGTAAGGCAGGGTTACGTCATGTCTCTGTTCTAAGGCAGGGTTACGTCATGTCCCTGTTGTAAGGCAGGGTTACGTCATGTCCCTATTCTAAGGCAGGGTTACGTCATGTCCCTGTTGTAAGGCAGAGTTACGTCATGTCTCTGTTGTAAGGCAGGGTTACGTCATGTCCCTGTTCTAAGGCAGGGTTACGTCATGTCCCTGTTCGTAGGCAGGATTTCATCATGTCCCTGATGTAAGGCAGGGTTACGTCATGTCCCTGTTCTAAGGCAGGGTTACGTCATGTCCCTGTTGTAAGGCAGAGTTACGTCATGTCTCTGTTCTAAGGCAGGGTTACGTCATGTCCCTGTTCTAAGGCAGGGTTACGTCATGTCCCTGTTGTAAGGCAGGGTTACGTCATGTCTCTGTTGTAAAGCAGGGTTACGTCATGTCCCTGTTGTAATGCAGGGTTACGTCATGTCCCTGTTGTAAGGCAGGGCTACGTCATGTCCCTGTTGTAATGCAGGGTTACGTCAAGTCCCTGTTCTAAGGCAGGGTTACGTCATGTCCCTGTTGTAAGGCAGGGTTACGTCATGTCCCTCTTGTAATGCAGGGTTACGTCATGACTCTGATTTAAGGCAGGGTTACGTCATGTCTCTGTTGTAAGGCAGGCTTACGTCATGTCTCTGTTGTAATTGAGGGTTACGTCATGTCTCTGTTTTAATGCAGGGTTACGTCATGTCCCTGTTGTAAGGCAGGGTTACATCATGTCCCTGTTGTAAGGCCAGGTTACGTCATGTCTCTGTTGTAATGCAGGGTTACGTCATGTCCCTGTTGTAATGCAGGGTTACGTCATGTCCCTGTTGTAATGCAGGGTTACGTCATGTCTCTGATTTAAGGCAGGGTTACGTCATGTCTCTGTTGTAAGGCAGGGTTACGTCATGCCTCTGTTGTAAGGCAGGGTTACGTCTTGTCCCTGTTGTAATGCAGGGTTACGTCATGTCCTTGTTGTAATGCAGGGTTACGTCATGTCCCTGTTCGTAGGCAGGATTTCATCATGTCCCTGATGTAAGGCAGGGTTACGTCATGTCCCTGTTCTAAGGCAGGGTTACGTCATGTCCCTGTTGTAAGGCAGGGTTACGTCATGTCTCTGTTCTAAGGCAGGGTTACGTCATGTCCCTGTTGTAAGGCAGGGTTACGTCATGTCTCTGTTCTAAGGCAGGGTTACATCATGTCCCTGTTCTAGCGCAGGGTTACGTCATGTCCCTGTTGTAAGGCAGGGTTACGTCATGTCTCTGTTTTAAAGCAGGGTTACGTCATGTCCCTGTTGTAATGCAGGGTTACGTCATGTCCCTGTTGTAAGGCAGGGCTACGTCATGTCCCTGTTGTAAGGCAGGGTTACATCATGTCCCTGTTGTAAGGCCAGGTTACGTCATGTCTCTGTTTTAATGCAGGGTTCCGTCATGTCCCTGTTGTAAGGCAGGGTTACTTCATGTCCCTGTTGTAAGGCCAGGTTACGTCATGTCTCTGTTGTAATGCAGGGTTACGTCATGTCCCTGTTGTAATGCAGGGTTACGTCATGTCCCTGTTGTAATGCAGGGATACGTCATGTCTCTGATTTAAGGCAGGGTTACGTCATGTCTCTGTTGTAAGGCAGGGTTACGTCATGCCTCTGTTGTAATGCAGGGTTACGTCATGTCCCTGTTGTAATGCAGGGTTACGTCATGTCCCTGTTGTAATGCATGGTTACGTCATGTCCCTGTTGTAAGGCTGGGTTACGTCATGTCTCTGTTGTAAGGCAGGGTTACGTCATGTCCCTGATGTAAGGCAGGGTTACGTCATGTCCCTGTTGTAATGCAGGGTTACGTCATGTCCCTGTTGTAAGGCAGGGTTACGTCATGTCCCTGATGTAAGGCAGGGTTACGTCATGTCCCTGTTGTAAGGCAGGGTTACGTCATGTCCCTGTTCTAAGGCAGGGTTACGTCATGTCCCTGTTCTAAGGCAGGGTTACGTCATGTCTCTGTTGTAAGGCAGGGTTACGTCATGTCCCTGTTCTAAGGCAGGGTTACGTCATGTCCCTGATGTAAGGCAGGGTTACGTCATGTCCCTGTTGTAAGGCAGGGTTACGTCATGTCCCTGTTCTAAGGCAGGGTTACGTCATGTCTCTGTTCTAAGGCAGGGTTACGTCATGTCCCTGTTCTAAGGCAGGGTTACGTCATGTCCCTGTTCGTAGGCAGGATTTCATCATGTCCCTGATGTAAGGCAGGGTTACGTCATGTCTCTGTTCTAAGGCAGGGTTACGTCATGTCCCTGTTGTAAGGCAGGGTTACGTCATGTCCCTATTCTAAGGCAGGGTTACGTCATGTCCCTATTCTAAGGCAGGGTTACGTCATGTCTCTGTTGTAAGGCAGGGTTACGTCATGTCCCTGTTCTAAGGCAGGGTTACGTCATGTCCCTGTTCGTAGGCAGGATTTCATCATGTCCCTGATGTAAGGCAGGGTTACGTCATGTCCCTGTTCTAAGGCAGGGTTACGTCATGTCCCTGTTGTAAGGCAGGGTTACGTCATGTCTCTGTTCTAAGGCAGGGTTACGTCATGTCCCTGTTGTAATGCAGGGTTACGTCATGTCCCTGTTGTAAGGCAGGGCTACGTCATGTCCCTGTTGTAATGCAGGGTTACGTCATGTCCCTGTTCTAAGGCAGGGTTACGTCATGTCCCTGTTGTAAGGCAGGGTAACGTCATGTCCCTGTTGTAATGCAGGGTTACGTCATGACTCTGATTTAAGGTAGGGTTACGTCATGTCTCTGTTGTAAGGCAGGCTTACGTCATGTCTCTGTTGTAATTGAGGGTTACGTCATGTCTCTGTTTTAATGCAGGGTTACGTCATGTCCCTGTTGTGAGGCAGGGTTACATCATGTCCCTGTTGTAAGGCCAGGTTACGTCATGTCTCTGTTGTAATGCAGGGTTACATCATGTCCCTGTTGTAATGCAGGGTTACGTCATGTCCCTGTTGTAATGCAGGGTTACGTCATGTCTCTGATTTAAGGCAGGGTTACGTCATGTCTCTGTTGTAAGGCAGGGTTACGTCATGTCCCTGATGTAATGCAGGGTTACGTCATGTCTCTGATTTAAGGCAGGGTTACGTCATGTCTCTGTTGTAAGGCAGGGTTACGTCATGTCTCTGTTGTAATGCAGGGTTTCGTCATGTCCCTGTTGTAATGCAGGGTTACGTCATGTCCCTGTTGTAATGCAGGGTTACGTCATGTCCCTGTTGTAAGGCAGGGTTACGTCATGTCCCTGATGTAAGGCAGGGTTACGTCATGTCCCTGTTGTAAGGCAGGGTTACGTCATGTCCCTTTTCTAAGGCAGGGTTACGTCATGTCCCTGTTCTAAGGCAGGGTTACGTCATGTCCCTGTTCTAAGGCAGGGTTACGTCATGTCCCTGTTCTCAGGCAGGGTTACGTCATGTCCCTGTTCGTAGGCAGGATTTCATCATGTCCCTGATGTAAGGCAGGGTTACGTCATGTCCCTGTTCTAAGGCAGGGTTACGTCATGTCCCTGTTGTAAGGCAGGGTTACGTCGTGTCTATGTTCTAAGGCAGGGTTACGTCATGTCCCTGTTCTAAGGCAGGGTTACGTCATTTCCCTGTTGTAAGGCAGGGTTACGTCATGTCTCTGTTCTAAGTCAGGGTTACGTCATGTCCCTGTTCTAGCGCAGGGTTACGTCATGTCCCTGTTGTAAGGCAGGGTTACGTCATGTCTCTGTTGTAAAGCAGGGTTACGTCATGTCCCTGTTGTAATGCAGGGTTATGTCATGTCCCTGTTGTAAGGCAGGGCTACGTCATGTCCCTGTTGTAATGCAGGGTTACGTCATGTCCCTGTTCTAAGGCAGGGTTACGTCATGTCCCTGTTGTAATGCAGGGTTATGTCATGTCTCTGATTTAATGCAGGGTTACGTCATGTCCCTGTTCTAAGGCAGGGTTACGTCATGTCTCTGTTGTAAGGCAGGCTTACGTCATGTCCCTGTTGTAAGGCAGGGTTACGTCATGTCCCTGTTGTAAGGCAGGGTTACGTCATGTCCCTGTTGTAAGGCAGGGTTACGTCATGTCCCTTTTCTAAGGCATGGTTACGTCATGTCCCTGTTCTAAGGCAGGGTTACGTCATGTCTCTGTTGTAAGGCAGGGTTACGTCATGTCCCTGTTCTAAGGCAGGGTTACGTCATGTCCCTGTTCGTAGGCAGGATTTCATCATGTCCCTGATGTAAGGCAGGGTTACGTCATGTCCCTGTTCTAAGGCAGGGTTACGTCATGTCTCTGTTGTAAGGCAGGGTTACGTCATGTCCCTGTTCTAAGGCAGGGTTACGTCATGTCCCTGTTCGTAGGCAGGATTTCATCATGTCCCTGATGTAAGGCAGGGTTACGTCATGTCCCTGTTCTAAGGCAGGGTTACGTCATGTCCCTGTTGTAAGGCAGGGCTACGTCATGCCCCTGTTGTAATGCAGGGTTACGTCATGTCCCTGTTGTAAGGCAGGGTTACGTCATGTCCCTGATGTAAGGCAGGGTTACGTCATGTCCCTGTTGTAAGGCAGGGTTACGTCATGTCCCTTTTCTAAGGCAGGGTTACGTCATGTCCCTGTTGTAAGGCAGGGTTACGTCATGTCTCTGTTCTAAGGCAGGGTTACGTCATGTCCCTGTTGTAAGGCAGGGTTACGTCATGTCCCTGTTCTAAGGCAGGGTTACGTCATGTCCCTGTTGTAAGGCAGGGTTACGTCATGTCTCTGTTCTAAGTCAGGGTTACGTCATGTCCCTGTTCTAGCGCAGGGTTACGTCATGTCCCTGTTGTAAGGCAGGGTTACGTCATGTCCCTGTTGTAAAGCAGGGTTACGTCATGTCCCTGTTGTAATGCAGGGTTATGTCATGTCCCTGTTGTAAGGCAGGGCTACGTCATGTCCCTGTTGTAATGCAGGGTTACGTCATGTCCCTGTTCTAAGGCAGGGTTACGTCATGTCCCTGTTGTAATGCAGGGTTATGTCATGTCTCTGATTTAATGCAGGGTTACGTCATGTCTCTGTTGTAAGGCAGGGTTACGTCATGTCTCTGTTGTAAGGCAGGCTTACGTCATGTCCCTGTTGTAAGGCAGGGTTACGTCATGTCCCTGTTGTAAGGCAGGGTTACGTCATGTCCCTGTTGTAAGGCAGGGTTACGTCATGTCCCTTTTCTAAGGCATGGTTACGTCATGTCCCTGTTCTAAGGCAGGGTTACGTCATGTCTCTGTTGTAAGGCAGGGTTACGTCATGTCCCTGTTCTAAGGCAGGGTTACGTCATGTCCCTGTTCGTAGGCAGGATTTCATCATGTCCCTGATGTAAGGCAGGGTTACGTCATGTCCCTGTTCTAAGGCAGGGTTACGTCATGTCTCTGTTGTAAGGCAGGGTTACGTCATGTCCCTGTTCTAAGGCAGGGTTACGTCATGTCCCTGTTCGTAGGCAGGATTTCATCATGTCCCTGATGTAAGGCAGGGTTACGTCATGTCCCTGTTCTAAGGCAGGGTTACGTCATGTCCCTGTTGTAAGGCAGGGTTACGTCATGTCTCTGTTCTAAGGCAGGGTTACGTCATGTCCCTGTTGTAAGGCAGGGTTACGTCATGTCTCTGTTGTAAAGCAGGGTTACGTCATGTCCCTGTTGTAATGCAGGGTTACGTCATGTCCCTGTTGTAAGGCAGGGTAACGTCATGTCCCTGTTGTAATGCAGGGTTACGTCATGTCTCTGATTTAAGGCAGGGTTACGTCATGTCTCTGTTGTAAGGCAGGCTTACGTCATGTCTCTGTTGTAATTGAGGGTTACGTTATGTCTCTGTTTTAATGCAGGGTTACGTCATGTCCCTGTTGTAAGGCAGGGTTACATCATGTCCCTGTTGTAAGGCCAGGTTACGTCATGTCTCTGTTGTAATGCAGGGTTACGTCATGTCCCTGTTGTAATGCAGGGTTACATCATGTCCCTGTTGTAATGCAGGGTTACGTCATGTCTCTGATTTAAGGCAGGGTTACGTCATGTCTCTGTTGTAAGGCAGGGTTACGTCATAACTCTGTTGTAAGGCAGGGTTACGTCATGTCCCTGTTGTAATGCAGGGTTAGGTCATGTCCCTGTTGTAATGCAGGGTTACGTCATGTCCCTGTTGTAAGGCAGGGTTACGTAATGTCCCTGATGTAATGCAGGGTTACGTCATGTCTCTGATTTAAGGCAGGGTTACGTCATGTTTCTGTTGTAAGGCAGGGTTACGTCATGTCTCTGTTGTAATGCAGGGTTTCGTCATGTCCCTGTTGTAATGCAGGGTTACGTCATGTACCTGTTGTAATGCAGGGTTACGTCATGTCCCTGTTGTAAGGCAGGGTTACGTCATGTCCCTGTTGTAAGGTAGGGTTACGTCATGTCCCTTTTCTAAGGCAGGGTTACGTCATGTCCCTGTTCTAAGGCAGGGTTACGTCATGTCTCTGTTGTAAGGCATGGTTACGTCATGTCCCTGTTCTAAGGCAGGGTTACGTCATGTCCCTGTTCGTAGGCAGGATTTCATCATGTCCCTGATGTAAGGCAGGGTTACTTCATGTCCCTGTTCTAAGGCAGGGTTACGTCATGTCCCTGTTGTAAGGCATGGTTACGTCATGTCTCTGTTCTAAGGCAGGGTTACGTCATGTCCCTGTTGTAAGGCAGGGTTACGTCATGTCCCTGTTCTAAGGCAGGGTTACGTCATGTCCCTGTTGGAAGGCAGGGTTACGTCATGTCTCTGTTCTAAGGCAGGGTTACGTCATGTCTCTGTTCTAAGGCAGGGTTACGTCATGTCCCTGTTGTAAGGCAGGGTTACGTCATGTCCCTGTTCTAAGGCAGGGTTACGTCATGTCTCTGTTGTAAGGCAGGGTTACGTCATGTCCCTGTTCTAAGGCAGGGTTACGTCATGTCCCTGTTCGTAGGCAGGATTTCATCATGTCCCTGATGTAAGGCAGGGTTACGTCATGTCCCTGTTCTAAGGCAGGGTTACGTCATGTCTCTGTTGTAAGGCAGGGTTACGTCATGTCCCTGTTCTAAGGCAGGGTTACGTCATGTCCCTGTTCGTAGGCAGGATTTCATCATGTCCCTGATGTAAGGCAGGGTTACGTCATGTCCCTGTTCTAAGGCAGGGTTACGTCATGTCCCTGTTGTAAGGCAGGGTTACGTCATGTCTCTGTTCTAAGGCAGGGTTACGTCATGTCCCTGTTGTAAGGCAGGGTTACGTCATGTCTCTGTTCTAAGGCAGGGTTACGTCATGTCCCTGTTCTAGCGCAGGGTTACGTCATGTCCCTGTTGTAAGGCAAGGTTACGTCATGTCTCTGTTGTAAAGCAGGGTTACGTCATGTCCCTGTTGTAATGCAGGGTTACGTCATGTCCCTGTTGTAAGGCAGGGCTACGTCATGCCCCTGTTGTAATGCAGGGTTACGTCATGTCCCTGTTCTAAGGCAGGGTTACGTCATGTCCCTGTTGTAAGGCAGGGTAACGTCATGTCCCTGTTGTAATGCAGGGTTACGTCATGTCTCTGATTTAAGGCAGGGTTACGTCATGTCTCTGTTGTAATTGAGGGTTACGTTATGTCTCTGTTTTAATGCAGGGTTACGTCATGTCCCTGTTGTAAGGCAGGGTTACATCATGTCCCTGTTGTAAGGCCAGGTTACGTCATGTCTCTGTTGTAATGCAGGGTTACGTCATGTCCCTGTTGTAATGCAGGGTTACGTCATGTCCCTGTTGTAATGCAGGGTTACGTCATGTCTCTGATTTAAGGCAGGGTTACGTCATGTCTCTGTTGTAAGGCAGGGTTACGTCATAACTCTGTTGTAAGGCAGGGTTACGTCATGTCCCTGTTGTAATGCAGGGTTACGTCATGTCCCTGTTGTAATGCAGGATTACGTCATGTCCCTGTTGTAAGGCAGGGTTACGTCATGTCCCTGTTGTAATGCAGGGTTACGTCATGTCCCTGTTGTAAGGCAGGGTTACGTAATGTCCCTGATGTAATGCAGGGTTACGTCATGTCTCTGATTTAAGGCAGGGTTACGTCATGTTTCCGTTGTAAGGCAGGGTTACGTCATGTCTCTGTTGTAATGCAGGGTTTCGTCATGTCCCTGTTGTAATGCAGGGTTACGTCATGTACCTGTTGTAATGCAGGGTTACGTCATGTCCCTGTTGTAAGGCAGGGTTACGTCATGTCCCTGTTGTAAGGCAGGGTTACGTCATGTCCCTTTTCTAAGGCAGGGTTACGTCATGTCCCTGTTCTAAGGCAGGGTTACGTCATGTCTCTGTTGTAAGGCAGGGTTACGTCATGTCCCTGTTCTAAGGCAGGGTTACGTCATGTCCCTGTTCGTAGGCAGGATTTCATCATGTCCCTGATGTAAGGCAGGGTTACTTCATGTCCCTGTTCTAAGGCAGGGTTACGTCATGTCCCTGTTGTAAGGCAGGGTTACGTCATGTCTCTGTTCTAAGGCAGGGTTACGTCATGTCCCTGTTGTAAGGCAGGGTTACGTCATGTCCCTGTTCTAAGGCAGGGTTACGTCATGTCCCTGTTGGAAGGCTGGGTTACGTCATGTCTCTGTTCTAAGGCAGGGTTACGTCATGTCTCTGTTCTAAGGCAGGGTTACGTCATGTCCCTGTTGTAAGGCAGGGTTACGTCATGTCCCTGTTCTAAGGCAGGGTTACGTCATGTCCCTGTTGTAAGGCAGGGTAACGTCATGTCCCTGTTGTAATGCAGGGTTACGTCATGTCTCTGATTTAAGGCAGGGTTACGTCATGTCTCTGTTGTAAGGCAGGCTTACGTCATGTCCCTGTTGTAAGGCAGGGTTACATCATGTCCCTGTTGTAAGGCCAGGTTACGTCATGTCTCTGTTGTAATGCAGGGTTACGTCATGTCCCTGTTGTAATGCAGGGTTACGTCATGTCCCTGTTGTCATGCAGGGTTACGTCATGTCTCTGATTTAAGGCAGGGTTACGTCATGTCTCTGTTGTAAGGCAGGGTTACGTCATGCCTCTGTTGTAATGCAGGGTTACGTCATGTCCCTGTTGTAATGCAGGGTTACGTCATGTCCCTGTTGTAATGCAGGGTTACGTCATGTCCCTGTTGTAAGGCAGGGTTACGTCATGTCTCTGTTGTAAGGCAGGGTTACGTCATGTCCCTGAGGTAAGGCAGGGTTACGTCATGTCCCTGTTGTAATGCAGGGTTACGTCATGTCCCTGTTGTAAGGCAGGGTTACGTCATGTCCCTGATGTAAGGCAGGGTTACGTCATGTCCCTGTTGTAAGGCAGGGTTACGTCATGTCCCTGTTCTAAGGCAGGGTTACGTCATGTCTCTGTTGTAAGGCAGGGTTACGTCATGTCCCTGTTCTAAGGCAGGGTTACGTCATGTCCCTGGTGTAAAGCAGGGTTACGTCATGTCCCTGTTGTAAGGCAGGGTTACGTCATGTCCCTGTTCTAAGGCAGGATTACGTCATGTCACTGATGTAAGGCAGGGTTACGTCATGTCCCTGTTGTAAGGCAGAGTTACGTCATGTCCTTGATGTAAGGCAGGGTTACGTCATGTCCCTGATGTAAGGCAGGGTTACGTCATGTCCCTGTTCTAAGGCAGGATTACGTCATGTCCCTGATGTAAGGCAGGGTTACTTCATGTCCCTGTTCTAAGGCAGGATTACGTCATGTCCCTGATGTAAGGCAGGGTTACGTCATGTCCCTGTTCTAAGGCAGGGTTACGTCATGTCCCTGATGTAAGGCAGGGTTACGTCATGTCCCTGTTGTAAGGCAGAGTTACGTCATGTCCTTGATGTAAGGCAGGGTTACGTCATGTCCCTGATGTAAGGCAGGGTTACGTCATGTCCCTGTTGTAAGGCAGGGTTACGTCATGTCCCTGTTCTAAGGCAGGGTTAAGTCATGTCCCTGTTCTAAGGCAGGGTTACGTCATGTCCCTGTTGAAAGGCAGGGTTACGTCATGTCTCTGTTGTAATGCAGGGTTACGTCATGTCCCTGTTGTAATGCAGGGTTACGTCATGTCCCTGTTGTAAAGGCAGGGTTACGTCATGTCCCTGTTGTAAGGCAGGGTTACGTCATGCCCCTGCTTGAAATGCAGGGTTACGTCATGTCCCTGTTGTAAGGCCAGGTTACGTCATGTCCCTGTTTTAAGGCAGGGTTACGTCATGTCCCTGTTGCAAGGCAGGGTTACGTCATGTCCCTGTTGTAATGCAGGGTTACGTCATGTCCCTGTTGTAATGCAGGGTTACGTCATGTCTCTGATTTAAGGCAGGGTTACGTCATGTTTCTGTTGTAAGGCAGGGTTACGTCATGTCTCTGTTGTAATGCAGGGTTTCGTCATGTCCCTGTTGTAATGCAGGGTTACGTCATGTACCTGTTGTAATGCAGGGTTACGTCATGTCCCTGTTGTAAGGCAGGGTTACGTCATGTCCCTGTTGTAAGGCAGGGTTACGTCATGTCCCTTTTCTAAGGCAGGGTTACGTCATGTCCCTGTTCTAAGGCAGGGTTACGTCATGTCTCTGTTGTAAGGCAGGGTTACGTCATGTCCCTGTTCTAAGGCAGGGTTACGTCATGTCCCTGTTCGTAGGCAGGATTTCATCATGTCCCTGATGTAAGGCAGGGTTACTTCATGTCCCTGTTCTAAGGCAGGGTTACGTCATGTCCCTGTTGTAAGGCAGGGTTACGTCATGTCTCTGTTCTAAGGCAGGGTTACGTCATGTCCCTGTTGTAAGGCAGGGTTACGTCATGTCCCTGTTCTAAGGCAGGGTTACGTCATGTCCCTGTTGGAAGGCAGGGTTACGTCATGTCTCTGTTCTAAGGCAGGGTTACGTCATATCTCTGTTCTAAGGCAGGGTTACGTCATGTCCCTGTTGTAAGGCAGGGTTACGTCATGTCCCTGTTCTAAGGCAGGGTTACGTCATGTCCCTGTTGTAAGGCAGGGTAACGTCATGTCCCTGTTGTAATGCAGGGTTACGTCATGTCTCTGATTTAAGGCAGGGTTACGTCATGTCTCTGTTGTAAGGCAGGCTTACGTCATGTCCCTGTTGTAAGGCAGGGTTACATCATGTCCCTGTTGTAAGGCCAGGTTACGTCATGTCTCTGTTGTAATGCAGGGTTACGTCATGTCCCTGTTGTAATGCAGGGTTACGTCATGTCCCTGTTGTCATGCAGGGTTACGTCATGTCTCTGATTTAAGGCAGGGTTACGTCATGTCTCTGTTGTAAGGCAGGGTTACGTCATGCCTCTGTTGTAATGCAGGGTTACGTCATGTCCCTGTTGTAATGCAGGGTTACGTCATGTCCCTGTTGTAATGCAGGGTTACGTCATGTCCCTGTTGTAAGGCAGGGTTACGTCATGTCTCTGTTGTAAGGCAGGGTTACGTCATGTCCCTGAGGTAAGGCAGGGTTACGTCATGTCCCTGTTGTAATGCAGGGTTACGTCATGTCCCTGTTGTAAGGCAGGGTTACGTCATGTCCCTGATGTAAGGCAGGGTTACGTCATGTCCCTGTTGTAAGGCAGGGTTACGTCATGTCCCTGTTCTAAGGCAGGGTTACGTCATGTCTCTGTTGTAAGGCAGGGTTACGTCATGTCCCTGTTCTAAGGCAGGGTTACGTCATGTCCCTGTTCTAAGGCAGGGTTACGTCATGTCCCTGGTGTAAAGCAGGGTTACGTCATGTCCCTGTTGTAAGGCAGGGTTACGTCATGTCCCTGTTCTAAGGCAGGATTACGTCATGTCACTGATGTAAGGCAGGGTTACGTCATGTCCCTGTTGTAAGGCAGAGTTACGTCATGTCCTTGATGTAAGGCAGGGTTACGTCATGTCCCTGTTCTAAGGCAGGGTTACGTCATGTCCCTGATGTAAGGCAGGGTTACGTCATGTCCCTGTTGTAAGGCAGAGTTACATCATGTCCTTGATGTAAGGCAGGGTTACGTCATGTCCCTGATGTAAGGCAGGGTTACGTCATGTCCCTGTTGTAAGGCAGGGTTACGTCATGTCCCTGTTCTAAGGCAGGGTTAAGTCATGTCCCTGTTCTAAGGCAGGGTTACGTCATGTCCCTGTTGAAAGGCAGGGTTACGTCATGTCTCTGTTGTAATGCAGGGTTACGTCATGTCCCTGTTGTAATGCAGGGTTACGTCATGTCCCTGTTGTAAAGGCAGGGTTACGTCATGTCCCTGTTGTAAGGCAGGGTTACGTCATGCCCCTGCTTGAAATGCAGGGTTACGTCATGTCCCTGTTGTAAGGCCAGGTTACGTCATGTCCCTGTTTTAAGGCAGGGTTACGTCATGTCCCTGTTGCAAGGCAGGGTTACGTCATGTCCCTGTTCTAAGGCAGGGTTACATCAAGTCCCTGTTGTAATGCAGGGTTACGTCATGTCCCTGATTTAAGGCAGGGTTACATCATGTCCCTGTTGTAATGCAGGGTTACATGATGTCCCTGTTCTAAGGCAGGGTTAAGTCATGTCCCTGTTCTAAGGCAGGGTTACGTCATGTCCCTGTTGGAAGGCAGGGTTACGTCATGTCTCTGTTCTAAGGCAGGGTTACGTCATGTCTCTGTTCTAAGGCAGGGTTACGTCATGTCCCTGTTGTAAGGCAGGGTTACGTCATGTCCCTGTTCTAAGGCAGGGTTACGTCATGTCCCTGTTGTAAGGCAGGGTAACGTCATGTCCCTGTTGTAATGCAGGGTTACGTCATGTCTCTGATTTAAGGCAGGGTTACGTCATGTCTCTGTTGTAAGGCAGGTTTACGTCATGTCCCTGTTGTAAGGCAGGTTTACATCATGTCCCTGTTGTAAGGCCAGGTTACGTCATGTCTCTGTTGTAATGCAGGGTTACGTCATGTCCCTGATGTAAGGCAGGGTTACGTCATGTCCCTGTTGTCATGCAGGGTTACGTCATGTCTCTGATTTAAGGCAGGGTTACGTCATGTCTCTGTTGTAAGGCAGGGTTACGTCATGCCTCTGTTGTAATGCAGGGTTACGTCATGTCCCTGTTGTAATGCAGGGTTACGTCATGTCCCTGTTGTAATGCAGGGTTACGTCATGTCCCTGTTGTAAGGCAGGGTTACGTCATGTCTCTGTTGTAAGGCAGGGTTACGTCATGTCCCTGAGGTAAGGCAGGGTTACGTCATGTCCCTGTTGTAATGCAGGGTTACGTCATGTCCCTGTTGTAAGGCAGGGTTACGTCATGTCCCTGATGTAAGGCAGGGTTACGTCATGTCCCTGTTGTAAGGCAGGGTTACGTCATGTCCCTGTTCTAAGGCAGGGTTTCGTCATGTCCCTGTTCTAAGGCAGGGTTACGTCATGTCTCTGTTGTAAGGCAGGGTTACGTCATGTCCCTGTTCTAAGGCAGGGTTACGTCATGTCCCTGGTGTAAAGCAGGGTTACGTCATGTCCCTGTTGTAAGGCAGGGTTACGTCATGTCCCTGTTCTAAGGCAGGATTACGTCATGTCACTGATGTAAGGCAGGGTTACGTCATGTCCCTGTTGTAAGGCAGAGTTACGTCATGTCCTTGATGTAAGGCAGGGTTACGTCATGTCCCTGATGTAAGGCAGGGTTACGTCATGTCCCTGTTCTAAGGCAGGATTACGTCATGTCCCTGATGTAAGGCAGGGTTACGTCATGTCCCTGTTCTAAGGCAGGATTACGTCATGTCCCTGATGTAAGGCAGGGTTACGTCATGTCCCTGTTCTAAGGCAGGGTTACGTCATGTCCCTGATGTAAGGCAGGGTTACGTCATGTCCCTGTTGTAAGGCAGAGTTACGTCATGTCCTTGATGTAAGGCAGGGTTACGTCATGTCCCTGATGTAAGGCAGGGTTACGTCATGTCCCTGTTGTAAGGCAGGGTTACGTCATGTCCCTGTTCTAAGGCAGGGTTAAGTCATGTCCCTGTTCTAAGGCAGGGTTACGTCATGTCCCTGTTGAAAGGCAGGGTTACGTCATGTCTCTGTTGTAATGCAGGGTTACGTCATGTCCCTGTTGTAATGCAGGGTTACGTCATGTCCCTGTTGTAAAGGCAGGGTTACGTCATGTCCCTGTTGTAAGGCAGGGTTACGTCATGTCCCTGTTGAAATGCAGGGTTACGTCATGTCCCTGTTGTAAGGCCAGGTTACGTCATGTCCCTGTTTTAAGGCAGGGTTACGTCATGTCCCTGTTGCAAGGCAGGGTTACGTCATGTCCCTGTTCTAAGGCAGGGTTACATCAAGTCCCTGTTGTAATGCAGGGTTACGTCATGTCCCTGATTTAAGGCAGGGTTACATCATGTCCCTGTTGTAATGCAGGGTTACATGATGTCCCTGTTCTAAGGCAGGGTTAAGTCATGTCCCTGTTGTAATGCAGGGTTACGTCATGTCTCTGTTCTAAGGCAGGGTTACGTCATGTCCCTGTTGTAATGCAGGGTCACGTAATGTCTCTGATTTAAGGCAGGGTTACGTCATGTCTCTGTTGTAAGGCAGGGTTACGTCATGTCTCTGTTGTAAGGCAGGCTTAAGTCATGTCTCTGTTGTAATTGAGGGTTACGTCATGTCTCTGTTTTAATGCAGGGTTACGTCATGTCCCTGTTGTAAGGCAGGGTTACATCATGTCCCTGTTGTAAGGCCAGGTTACGTCATGTCTCTGTTGTAATGCAGGGTTACGTCATGTCCATGTTGTAATGCAGGGTTACGTCATGTCTCTGATTTAAGGCAGGGTTACGTCATGTCTCTGTTGTAAGGCAGGGTTACGTCATGTCTCTGTTGTAATGCAGGGTTACGTCATGTCCCTGTTGTAATGCAGGGTTACGTCATGTCCCTGTTGTAATGCAGGGTTACGTCATGTCCCTGTTGTAAGGCTGGGTTACGTCATGTCTCTGTTGTAAGGCAGGGTTACGTCATGTCCCTGTTGTAAGGCAGGGTTACGTCATGTCCCTGTTGTAAGGCTGGGTTACGTCATGTCTCTGTTGTAAGGCAGGGTTACGTCATGTCCCTGTTGTAAGGCAGGGTTACGTCATGTCCCTGTTTTAAGGCAGGGTTACGTCATGTCCCTGTTGCAAGGCAGGGTTACGTCATGTCCCTGTTCTAAGGCAGGGTTACATCATGTCCCTGTTGTAATGCAGGGTTACATGATGTCCCTGTTCTAAGGCAGGGTTAAGTCATGTCCCTGTTGTAATGCAGGGTTACGTCATGTCTCTGTTCTAAGGCAGGGTTACGTCATGTCCCTGTTGTAATGCAGGGTCACGTAATGTCTCTGATTTAAGGCAGGGTTACGTCATGTCTCTGTTGTAAGGCAGGGTTACGTCATGTCTCTGTTGTAAGGCAGGCTTAAGTCATGTCTCTGTTGTAATTGAGGGTTACGTCATGTCTCTGTTTTAATGCAGGGTTACGTCATGTCCCTGTTGTAAGGCAGGGTTACATCATGTCCCTGTTGTAAGGCCAGGTTACGTCATGTCTCTGTTGTAATGCAGGGTTACGTCATGTCCCTGTTGTAATGCAGGGTTACGTCATGTCTCTGATTTAAGGCAGGGTTACGTAATGTCTCTGTTGTAAGGCAGGGTTACGTCATGCCTCTGTTGTAATGCAGGGTTACGTCATGTCCCTGTTGTAATGCAGGGTTACGTCATGTCCCTGTTGTAATGCAGGGTTACGTCATGTCCCTGTTGTAAGGCTGGGTTACGTCATGTCTCTGTTGTAAGGCAGGGTTACGTCATGTCCCTGTTGTAAGGCAGGGTTACGTCATGTCCCTGATGTAAGGCAGGGTTACGTCATGTCCCTGTTGTAAGGCTAGGGTTACGTCATGTCCCTGTTCTAAGGCAGGGTTACGTCATGTCCCTGTTCTAAGGCAGGGTTACGTCATGTCTCTGTTGTAAGGCAGGGTTACGTCATGTCCCTGTTCTAAGGCAGGGTTACGTCATGTCCCTGATGTAAGGCAGGGTTACGTCATGTCCCTGTTGTAAGGCAGGGTTACGTCATGTCCCTGTTCTAAGGCAGGATTACGTCATGTCCCTGATGTAAGGCAGGGTTACGTCATGTCCCTGTTCTAAGGCAGGGTTACGTCATGTCCCTGATGTAAGGCAGGTTTACGTCATGTCCCTGTTGTAAAGCAGGGTTACGTCATGTCCCTGTTGTAAGGCAGAGTTACGTCATGTCCTTGATGTAAGGCAGGGTTACGTCATGTCCCTGATGTAAGGCAGGGTTACGTCATGTCCCTGTTGTAAGGCAGGGTTACGTCATGTCCCTGTTGTAAGGCAGGGTTACGTCATGTCCCTGTTCTAATGCAGGGTTAAGTCATGTCCCTGTTCTAAGGCAGGGTTACGTCATGTCCCTGTTGAAGGGCAGGGTTACGTCATGTCTCTGTTGTAATGCAGGGTTACGTCATGTCCCTGTTGTAATGCAGGGTTACGTCATGTCCCTGTTGTAAGGCAGGGTTACGTCATGTCCCTGTTCTAAGGCAGGGTTACGTCATGTCCCTGTTGTAAGGCAGGGTTACGTCATGTCCCTGTTCTAAGGCAGGGTTATGTCAAGTCCCTGTTGTAATGCAGGGTTACGTCATGTCCCTGATTTAAGGCAGGGTTACATCATGTCCCTGTTGTAATGCAGGGTTACATGATGTCCCTGTTCTAAGGCAGGGTTAAGTCATGTCCCTGTTCTAAGGCAGGGTTACGTCATGTCTCTGTTCTAAGGCAGGGTTACGTCATGTCCCTGATGTAAGGCAGGGTTACATCATGTCCCTGTTGTAATGCAGGGTTACGTCATGTCTCTGTTGTAATGCAGGGTTACGTCATGTCCCTGTTGTAAGGCAGGGTTACGTAATGTCCCTGTTGTAATGCAGGGTTACGTCATGTCCCTGTTGTAATGCAGGGTTACGTCATGTCCCTGTTGTAATGCAAGGTTACGTCATGTCTCTCATTTAAGGCAGGGTTACGTCATGTCTCTGTTGTAAGGCAGGGTTACGTCATGTCCCTGTTCTAAGGCAGGGTTACGTCATGTCCCTGTTGAAATGCAGGGTTACTTCATGTCCCTGTTGTAATGCAGGGTTACGTCATGTCCCTGTTGTAATGCAGGGTTACGTCATGTCCCGGTTGTAAGGCAGGGTTACGTCATGTCCCTGATGTAAGGCAGGGTTACGTCATGTCCCTGTTGTAAGGCAGGGTTACGTCATGTCTCTGTTGTAAGGCAGGGTTACGTCATGTTCCTGTTCTAAGGCAGGGTTACGTCATGTCTCTGTTGTAAGGCAGGGTTACGTCATGTTCCTGTTCTAAGGCAGGGTTACGTCATGTCCCTGTTCTAAGGCAGGATTACGTCATGTCCCTGATGTAAGGCAGGGTTACGTCATGTCCCTGTTCTAATGCAGGGTTACGTAATGTCCCTGATGTAAGGCAGGGTTACGTTATGTCCCTGTTGTAATGCAGGGTTACGTCATGTCCCTGTTGTAATGCAGGGTTACGTCATGTCCCTGTTGTAAGGCTGGGTTACGTCATGTCTCTGTTGTAAGGCAGGGTTACGTCATGTCCCTGTTGTAAGGCAGGGTTGCGTCATGTCCCTGATGTAAGGCAGGGTTACGTCATGTCCCTGTTGTAAGGCAGGGTTACGCCATGTCCCTTTTCTAAGGCAGGGTTACGTCATTTCTCTGTTGTAATGCAGGGTTACGTCATGTCCCTGTTCTAAGGCAGGGTTACGTCATGTCCCTGATGTAAGGCAGGGTTACGTCATGTCCCTGTTGTAAGGCAGGGTTACGTCATGTCCCTGTTCTAAGGCAGGATTACGTCATGTCCCTGATGTAAGGCAGGGTTACGTCATGTCCCTGTTCTAAGGCAGGGTTACGTCATGTCCCTGATGTAAGGCAGGGTTACGTCATGTCCCTGTTGTAAAGCAGGGTTACGTCATGTCCCTGTTGTAAGGCAGAGTTACGTCATGTCCTTGATGTAAGGCAGGGTTACGTCATGTCTCTGATGTAAGGCAGGGTTACGTCATGTCCCTGTTGTAAGGCAGGGTTACGTCATGTCCCTGTTCTAATGCAGGGTTAAGTCATGTCCCTGTTCTAAGGCAGGGTTACGTCATGTCCCTGTTGAAAGGCAGGGTTACGTCATGTCTCTGTTGTAATGCAGGGTTACGTCATTTCCCTGTTGTAATGCAGGGTTACGTCATGTCCCTGTTGTAAGGCAGGGTTACGTCATGTCCCTGTTCTAAGGCAGGGTTACGTCATGTCCCTGTGGTAAGGCAGGGTTATGTCATGTCCCTGTTCTAAGGCAGGGTTACGTCAAGTCCCTGTTGTAATGCAGGGTTACGTCATGTCCCTGATTTAAGGCAGGGTTACATCATGTCCCTGTTGTAATGCAGGGTTACATGATGTCCCTGTTCTAAGGCAGGGTTAAGTCATGTCCCTGTTCTAAGGCAGGGTTACGTCATGTCTCTGTTCTAAGGCAGGGTTACGTCATGTCCCTGATGTAAGGCAGGGTTACATCATGTCCCTGTTGTAATGCAGGGTTACGTCATGTCTCTGTTGTAATGCAGGGTTACGTCATGTCCCTGTTGTAAGGCAGGGTTACGTAATGTCCCTGTTGTAATGCAGGGTTACGTCATGTCCCTGTTGTAATGCAGGGTTACGTCATGTCCCTGTTGTAATGCAGGGTTACGTCATGTCTCTCATTTAAGGCAGGGTTACGTCATGTCTCTGTTGTAAGGCAGGGTTACGTCATGTCTCTGTTGTAATGCAGGGTTACGTCATGTCCCTGTTGAAATGCAGGGTTACGTCATGTCCCTGTTGTAATGCAGGGTTACGTCATGTCCCTGTTGTAAGGCAGGGTTACGTCATGTCTCTGTTGTAAGGCAGGGTTACGTCATGTCCCTGATGTAAGGCAGGGATACGTCATGTCCCTGTTGTAAGGCAGGGTTACGTCATGTCCCTGATGTAAGGCAGGGTTACGTCATGACCCTGTTGTAAGGCAGGGTTACGTCATGTCCCTGTTCTAAGGCAGGGTTACGTCATGTCCCTGTTCTAAGGCAGGGTTACGTCATGTCTCTGTTGTAAGGCAGGGTTACGTCATGTCTCTGTTGTAAGGCAGGGTTACGTCATGTCTCTGTTGTAATGCAGGATTACGTCATGTCCCTGTTGAAATGCAGGGTTACGTCATGTCCCTATTGTAATGCAGGGTTACGTCATGTCCCTGTTGTAAGGCAGGGTTACGTCATGTCCCTGTTGTAAGGCAGGGTTACGTCATGTCCCTGTTGTAATGCAGGGTTACGTCATGTCCCTGTTGTAATGCAGGGTTACGTCATGTCCCTGTTGTAAGGCAGGGTTTTATCATGTCCCTGTTGTAATGCAGGGTTACGTCATGTCTCTGTTCTAAGGCAGGGTTACGTCATGTCCCTGTTGTAAGGCAGGGTTACGTCATGTCCCTGTTCTAAGGCAGGGTTATCTCATGTCCCTGTTGTAAGGCAGTGTTACGTCATGTCCCTGTTGTAAGGCAGGGTTACGTCATGTCCCTGTTGTAAGGCAGGGTTACGTCATGTCCCTGTTGTAAGGCAGGGTTACGTCATGTCCCTGTTCTAAGGCAGGGTTACGTCATGTCCCTGTTGTAAGGCAGGGTTACGTCATGTCCCTGTTGTAAGGCAGGGTTACGTCATGTCCCTGTTGTAAGGCAGGGTTACGTCATGTCCCTGTTCTAAGGCAGGGTTACGTCATGTCCCTGATGTAAGGCAGGGTTACGTCCTGTCCCTGTTGTAAGGCAGGGTTACGTCATGTCCCTGTTCTAAGGCAGGGTTACGTCATGTCCCTGTTCTAAGGCAGGGTTACGTCATGTCTCTGTTGTAAGGCAGGGTTACGTCATGTCCCTGTTCTAAGGCAGGGTTACGTCATGTCCCTGTTCTAAGGCAGGATTACGTCATGTCCCTGATGTAAGGCAGGGTTACGTCATGTCCCTGTTGTAAGGCAGGGTTACGTCATGTCCCTGTTGTAAGGCAGGGTTACGTCATGTCCCTGTTGTAAGGCAGGGTTACGTCATGTCCCTGTTCTAAGGCAGGGTTACGTCATGTCCCTGTTGTAAGGCAGGGTTACGTAATGTCTCTGTTCTAAGGCAGGGTTACGTCATGTCCCTGTTGTAAAGCAGGGTTACGTCATGTCCCTGTTGTAAGGCAGAGTTACGTCATGTCCTTGATGTAAGGCAGGGTTACGTCATGTCCCTGATGTAAGGCAGGGTTACGTCATGTCCCTGTTGTAAGGCAGGGTTACGTCATGTCCCTGTTGTAAGGCAGGGTTACGTCATGTCCCTGTTCTAATGCAGGGTTAAGTCATGTCCCTGTTCTAAGGCAGGGTTACGTCATGTCCCTGTTGAAGGGCAGGGTTACGTCATGTCTCTGTTGTAATGCAGGGTTACGTCATGTCCCTGTTGTAATGCAGGGTTACGTCATGTCCCTGTTGTAAGGCAGGGTTACGTCATGTCCCTGTTCTAAGGCAGGGTTACGTCATGTCCCTGTTGTAAGGCAGGGTTACGTCATGTCCCTGTTCTAAGGCAGGGTTATGTCAAGTCCCTGTTGTAATGCAGGGTTACGTCATGTCCCTGATTTAAGGCAGGGTTACATGATGTCCCTGTTCTAAGGCAGGGTTAAGTCATGTCCCTGTTCTAAGGCAGGGTTACGTCATGTATCTGTTCTAAGGCAGGGTTACGTCATGTCCCTGATGTAAGGCAGGGTTACATCATGTCCCTGTTGTAATGCAGGGTTACGTCATGTCTCTGTTGTAATGCAGGGTTACGTCATGTCCCTGTTGTAAGGCAGGGTTACGTAATGTCCCTGTTGTAATGCAGGGTTACGTCATGTCCCTGTTGTAATGCAGGGTTACGTCATGTCCCTGTTGTAATGCAGGGTTACGTCATGTCTCTCATTTAAGGCAGGGTTACGTCATGTCTCTGTTGTAAGGCAGGGTTACGTCATGTCTCTGTTGTAATGCAGGGTTACGTCATGTCCCTGTTGAAATGCAGGGTTACTTCATGTCCCTGTTGTAATGCAGGGTTACGTCATGTCCCTGTTGTAAGGCAGGGTTACGTCATGTCTCTGTTGTAAGGCAGGGTTACGTCATGTCCCTGATGTAAGGCAGGGATACGTCATGTCCCTGTTGTAATGCAGGGTTACGTCATGTCCCTGTTGTAAGGCAGGGTTACGTCATGTCCCTGATGTAAGGCAGGGTTACGTCATGTCCCTGTTGTAAGGCAGGGTTACGTCATGTCCCTGTTCTAAGGCAGGGTTACGTCATGTCCCTGTTCTAAGGCAGGGTTACGTCATGTCTCTGTTGTAAGGCAGGGTTACGTCATGTTCCTGTTCTAAGGCAGGGTTACGTCATGTCCCTGTTCTAAGGCAGGATTACGTCATGTCCCTGATGTAAGGCAGGGTTACGTCATGTCCCTGTTCTAAGGCAGGGTTACGTAATGTCCCTGATGTAAGGCAGGGTTACGTTATGTCCCTGTTGTAAGGCAGGGTTACGTCATGTCCCTGTTGTAATGCAGGGTTACGTCATGTCCCTGTTGTAAGGCTGGGTTACGTCATGTCTCTGTTGTAAGGCAGGGTTACGTCATGTCCCTGTTGTAAGGCAGGGTTGCGTCATGTCCCTGATGTAAGGCAGGGTTACGTCATGTCCCTGTTGTAAGGCAGGGTTACGCCATGTCCCTGTTCTAAGGCAGGGTTACGTCATGTCTCTGTTGTAATGCAGGGTTACGTCATGTCCCTGTTCTAAGGCAGGGTTACGTCATGTCCCTGATGTAAGGCAGGGTTACGTCATGTCCCTGTTGTAAGGCAGGGTTACGTCATGTCCCTGTTCTAAGGCAGGATTACGTCATGTCCCTGATGTAAGGCAGGGTTACGTCATGTCCCTGTTCTAAGGCAGGGTTACGTCATGTCCCTGATGTAAGGCAGGGTTACGTCATGTCCCTGTTGTAAAGCAGGGTTACGTCATGTCCCTGTTGTAAGGCAGAGTTACGTCATGTCCTTGATGTAAGGCAGGGTTACGTCATGTCCCTGATGTAAGGCAGGGTTACGTCATGTCCCCGTTGTAAGGCAGGGTTACGTCATGTCCTTGTTCTAATGCAGGGTTAAGTCATGTCCCTGTTCTAAGGCAGGGTTACGTCATGTCCCTGTTGAAAGGCAGGGTTACGTCATGTCTCTGTTGTAATGCAGGGTTACGTCATTTCCCTGTTGTAATGCAGGGTTACGTCATGTCCCTGTTGTAAGGCAGGGTTACGTCATGTCCCTGTTCTAAGGCAGGGTTACGTCATGTCCCTGTGGTAAGGCAGGGTTATGTCATGTCCCTGTTCTAAGGCAGGGTTACGTCAAGTCTCTGTTGTAATGCAGGGTTACGTCATGTCCCTGTTGTAATGCAGGGTTACATGATGTCCCTGTTCTAAGGCAGGGTTACGTAATGTCCCTGATGTAAGGCAGGGTTACGTTATGTCTCTGTTGTAAGGCAGGGTTACGTCATGTCCCTGTTGTAAGGCAGGGTTGCGTCATGTCCCTGATGTAAGGCAGGGTTACGTCATGTCCCTGTTGTAAGGCAGGGTTACGCCATGTCCCTGTTCTAAGGCAGGGTTACGTCATGTCTCTGTTGTAATGCAGGGTTACGTCATGTCCCTGTTCTAAGGCAGGGTTACGTCATGTCCCTGATGTAAGGCAGGGTTACGTCATGTCCCTGTTGTAAGGCTGGGTTACGTCATGTCCCTGTTCTAAGGCAGGATTACGTCATGTCCCTGATGTAAGGCAGGGTTACGTCATGTCCCTGTTCTAAGGCAGGGTTACGTCATGTCCCTGATGTAAGGCAGGGTTACGTCATTTCCCTGTTGTAAAGCAGGGTTACGTCATGTCCCTGTTGTAAGGCAGAGTTACGTCATGTCCTTGATGTAAGGCAGGGTTACGTCATGTCCCTGATGTAAGGCAGGGTTACGTCATGTCCCCGTTGTAAGGCAGGGTTACGTCATGTCCTTGTTCTAATGCAGGGTTAAGTCATGTCCCTGTTCTAAGGCAGGGTTACGTCATGTCCCTGTTGAAAGGCAGGGTTACGTCATGTCTCTGTTGTAATGCAGGGTTACGTCATTTCCCTGTTGTAATGCAGGGTTACGTCATGTCCCTGTTGTAAGGCAGGGTTACGTCATGTCCCTGTTCTAAGGCAGGGTTACGTCATGTCCCTGTGGTAAGGCAGGGTTATGTCATGTCCCTGTTCTAAGGCAGGGTTACGTCAAGTCCCTGTTGAAAGGCAGGGTTACGTCATGTCTCTGTTGTAATGCAGGGTTACGTCATTTCCCTGTTGTAATGCAGGGTTACGTCATGTCCCTGTTGTAATGCAGGGTTACGTCATGTCCCTGATTTAAGGCAGGGTTACATGATGTCCCTGTTCTAAGGCAGGGTTAAGTCATGTCCCTGTTCTAAGGCAGGGTTACGTCATGTATCTGTTCTAAGGCAGGGTTACGTCATGTCCCTGATGTAAGGCAGGGTTACATCATGTCCCTGTTGTAATGCAGGGTTACGTCATGTCTCTGTTGTAATGCAGGGTTACGTCATGTCCCTGTTGTAAGGCAGGGTTACGTAATGTCCCTGTTGTAATGCAGGGTTACGTCATGTCCCTGTTGTAATGCAGGGTTACGTCATGTCCCTGTTGTAATGCAGGGTTACGTCATGTCTCTCATTTAAGGCAGGGTTACGTCATGTCTCTGTTGTAAGGCAGGGTTACGTCATGTCTCTGTTGTAATGCAGGGTTACGTCATGTCCCTGTTGAAATGCAGGGTTACTTCATGTCCCTGTTGTAATGCAGGGTTACGTCATGTCCCTGTTGTAAGGCAGGGTTACGTCATGTCTCTGTTGTAAGGCAGGGTTACGTCATGTCCCTGATGTAAGGCAGGGATACGTCATGTCCCTGTTGTAATGCAGGGTTACGTCATGTCCCTGTTGTAAGGCAGGGTTACGTCATGTCCCTGATGTAAGGCAGGGTTACGTCATGTCCCTGTTGTAAGGCAGGGTTACGTCATGTCCCTGTTCTAAGGCAGGGTTACGTCATGTCCCTGTTCTAAGGCAGGGTTACGTCATGTCTCTGTTGTAAGGCAGGGTTACGTCATGTTCCTGTTCTAAGGCAGGGTTACGTCATGTCCCTGTTCTAAGGCAGGATTACGTCATGTCCCTGATGTAAGGCAGGGTTACGTCATGTCCCTGTTCTAAGGCAGGGTTACGTAATGTCCCTGATGTAAGGCAGGGTTACGTTATGTCCCTGTTGTAAGGCAGGGTTACGTCATGTCCCTGTTGTAATGCAGGGTTACGTCATGTCCCTGTTGTAAGGCTGGGTTACGTCATGTCTCTGTTGTAAGGCAGGGTTACGTCATGTCCCTGTTGTAAGGCAGGGTTGCGTCATGTCCCTGATGTAAGGCAGGGTTACGTCATGTCCCTGTTGTAAGGCAGGGTTACGCCATGTCCCTGTTCTAAGGCAGGGTTACGTCATGTCTCTGTTGTAATGCAGGGTTACGTCATGTCCCTGTTCTAAGGCAGGGTTACGTCATGTCCCTGATGTAAGGCAGGGTTACGTCATGTCCCTGTTGTAAGGCAGGGTTACGTCATGTCCCTGTTCTAAGGCAGGATTACGTCATGTCCCTGATGTAAGGCAGGGTTACGTCATGTCCCTGTTCTAAGGCAGGGTTACGTCATGTCCCTGATGTAAGGCAGGGTTACGTCATGTCCCTGTTGTAAAGCAGGGTTACGTCATGTCCCTGTTGTAAGGCAGAGTTACGTCATGTCCTTGATGTAAGGCAGGGTTACGTCATGTCCCTGATGTAAGGCAGGGTTACGTCATGTCCCCGTTGTAAGGCAGGGTTACGTCATGTCCTTGTTCTAATGCAGGGTTAAGTCATGTCCCTGTTCTAAGGCAGGGTTACGTCATGTCCCTGTTGAAAGGCAGGGTTACGTCATGTCTCTGTTGTAATGCAGGGTTACGTCATTTCCCTGTTGTAATGCAGGGTTACGTCATGTCCCTGTTGTAAGGCAGGGTTACGTCATGTCCCTGTTCTAAGGCAGGGTTACGTCATGTCCCTGTGGTAAGGCAGGGTTATGTCATGTCCCTGTTCTAAGGCAGGGTTACGTCAAGTCTCTGTTGTAATGCAGGGTTACGTCATGTCCCTGTTGTAATGCAGGGTTACATGATGTCCCTGTTCTAAGGCAGGGTTACGTAATGTCCCTGATGTAAGGCAGGGTTACGTTATGTCTCTGTTGTAAGGCAGGGTTACGTCATGTCCCTGTTGTAAGGCAGGGTTGCGTCATGTCCCTGATGTAAGGCAGGGTTACGTCATGTCCCTGTTGTAAGGCAGGGTTACGCCATGTCCCTGTTCTAAGGCAGGGTTACGTCATGTCTCTGTTGTAATGCAGGGTTACGTCATGTCCCTGTTCTAAGGCAGGGTTACGTCATGTCCCTGATGTAAGGCAGGGTTACGTCATGTCCCTGTTGTAAGGCAGGGTTACGTCATGTCCCTGTTCTAAGGCAGGATTACGTCATGTCCCTGATGTAAGGCAGGGTTACGTCATGTCCCTGTTCTAAGGCAGGGTTACGTCATGTCCCTGATGTAAGGCAGGGTTACGTCATGTCCCTGTTGTAAAGCAGGGTTACGTCATGTCCCTGTTGTAAGGCAGAGTTACGTCATGTCCTTGATGTAAGGCCGGGTTACGTCATGTCCCTGATGTAAGGCAGGGTTACGTCATGTCCCCGTTGTAAGGCAGGGTTACGTCATGTCCTTGTTCTAATGCAGGGTTAAGTCATGTCCCTGTTCTAAGGCAGGGTTACGTCATGTCCCTGTTGAAAGGCAGGGTTACGTCATGTCTCTGTTGTAATGCAGGGTTACGTCATTTCCCTGTTGTAATGCAGGGTTACGTCATGTCCCTGTTGTAAGGCAGGGTTACGTCATGTCCCTGTTCTAAGGCAGGGTTACGTCATGTCCCTGTGGTAAGGCAGGGTTATGTCATGTCCCTGTTCTAAGTCAGGGTTACGTCAAGTCTCTGTTGTAATGCAGGGTTACGTCATGTCCCTGTTGTAATGCAGGGTTACATGATGTCCCTGTTCTAAGGCAGGGTTAAGTCATGTCCCTGTTCTAAGGCAGGGTTACGTCATGTCTCTGTTCTAAGGCAGGGTTACGTCATGTCCCTGATGTAAGGCAGGGTTACATCATGTCCCTGTTGTAATGCAGGGTTACGTCATGTCTCTGTTGTAATGCAGGGTTACGTCATGTCCCTGTTGTAAGGCAGGGTTACGTCATGTCCCTGTTCTAAGGCAGGGTTACGTCATGTCCCTGTTGTAAGGCAGGGTTACGTAATGTCTCTGTTCTAAGGCAGGGTTACGTCATGTCCCTGTTGTAAAGCAGGGTTACGTCATGTCCCTGTTGTAAGGCAGAGTTACGTCATGTCCTTGATGTAAGGCAGGGTTACGTCATGTCCCTGATGTAAGGCAGGGTTACGTCATGTCCCTGTTGTAAGGCAGGGTTACGTCATGTCCCTGTTGTAAGGCAGGGTTACGTCATGTCCCTGTTCTAATGCAGGGTTAAGTCATGTCCCTGTTCTAAGGCAGGGTTACGTCATGTCCCTGTTGAAGGGCAGGGTTACGTCATGTCTCTGTTGTAATGCAGGGTTACGTCATGTCCCTGTTGTAATGCAGGGTTACGTCATGTCCCTGTTGTAAGGCAGGGTTACGTCATGTCCCTGTTCTAAGGCAGGGTTACGTCATGTCCCTGTTGTAAGGCAGGGTTACGTCATGTCCCTGTTCTAAGGCAGGGTTATGTCAAGTCCCTGTTGTAATGCAGGGTTACGTCATGTCCCTGATTTAAGGCAGGGTTACATGATGTCCCTGTTCTAAGGCAGGGTTAAGTCATGTCCCTGTTCTAAGGCAGGGTTACGTCATGTATCTGTTCTAAGGCAGGGTTACGTCATGTCCCTGATGTAAGGCAGGGTTACATCATGTCCCTGTTGTAATGCAGGGTTACGTCATGTCTCTGTTGTAATGCAGGGTTACGTCATGTCCCTGTTGTAAGGCAGGGTTACGTAATGTCCCTGTTGTAATGCAGGGTTACGTCATGTCCCTGTTGTAATGCAGGGTTACGTCATGTCCCTGTTGTAATGCAGGGTTACGTCATGTCTCTCATTTAAGGCAGGGTTACGTCATGTCTCTGTTGTAAGGCAGGGTTACGTCATGTCTCTGTTGTAATGCAGGGTTACGTCATGTCCCTGTTGAAATGCAGGGTTACTTCATGTCCCTGTTGTAATGCAGGGTTACGTCATGTCCCTGTTGTAAGGCAGGGTTACGTCATGTCTCTGTTGTAAGGCAGGGTTACGTCATGTCCCTGATGTAAGGCAGGGATACGTCATGTCCCTGTTGTAATGCAGGGTTACGTCATGTCCCTGTTGTAAGGCAGGGTTACGTCATGTCCCTGATGTAAGGCAGGGTTACGTCATGTCCCTGTTGTAAGGCAGGGTTACGTCATGTCCCTGTTCTAAGGCAGGGTTACGCCATGTCCCTGTTCTAAGGCAGGGTTACGTCATGTCTCTGTTGTAATGCAGGGTTACGTCATGTCCCTGTTCTAAGGCAGGGTTACGTCATGTCCCTGATGTAAGGCAGGGTTACGTCATGTCCCTGTTGTAAGGCAGGGTTACGTCATGTCCCTGTTCTAAGGCAGGATTACGTCATGTCCCTGATGTAAGGCAGGGTTACGTCATGTCCCTGTTCTAAGGCAGGGTTACGTCATGTCCCTGATGTAAGGCAGGGTTACGTCATGTCCCTGTTGTAAAGCAGGGTTACGTCATGTCCCTGTTGTAAGGCAGAGTTACGTCATGTCCTTGATGTAAGGCAGGGTTACGTCATGTCCCTGATGTAAGGCAGGGTTACGTCATGTCCCCGTTGTAAGGCAGGGTTACGTCATGTCCTTGTTCTAATGCAGGGTTAAGTCATGTCCCTGTTCTAAGGCAGGGTTACGTCATGTCCCTGTTGAAAGGCAGGGTTACGTCATGTCTCTGTTGTAATGCAGGGTTACGTCATTTCCCTGTTGTAATGCAGGGTTACGTCATGTCCCTGTTGTAAGGCAGGGTTACGTCATGTCCCTGTTCTAAGGCAGGGTTACGTCATGTCCCTGTGGTAAGGCAGGGTTATGTCATGTCCCTGTTCTAAGGCAGGGTTACGTCAAGTCTCTGTTGTAATGCAGGGTTACGTCATGTCCCTGTTGTAATGCAGGGTTACATGATGTCCCTGTTCTAAGGCAGGGTTACGTAATGTCCCTGATGTAAGGCAGGGTTACGTTATGTCTCTGTTGTAAGGCAGGGTTACGTCATGTCCCTGTTGTAAGGCAGGGTTGCGTCATGTCCCTGATGTAAGGCAGGGTTACGTCATGTCCCTGTTGTAAGGCAGGGTTACGCCATGTCCCTGTTCTAAGGCAGGGTTACGTCATGTCTCTGTTGTAATGCAGGGTTACGTCATGTCCCTGTTCTAAGGCAGGGTTACGTCATGTCCCTGATGTAAGGCAGGGTTACGTCATGTCCCTGTTGTAAGGCAGGGTTACGTCATGTCCCTGTTCTAAGGCAGGATTACGTCATGTCCCTGATGTAAGGCAGGGTTACGTCATGTCCCTGTTCTAAGGCAGGGTTACGTCATGTCCCTGATGTAAGGCAGGGTTACGTCATGTCCCTGTTGTAAAGCAGGGTTACGTCATGTCCCTGTTGTAAGGCAGAGTTACGTCATGTCCTTGATGTAAGGCAGGGTTACGTCATGTCCCTGATGTAAGGCAGGGTTACGTCATGTCCCCGTTGTAAGGCAGGGTTACGTCATGTCCTTGTTCTAATGCAGGGTTAAGTCATGTCCCTGTTCTAAGGCAGGGTTACGTCATGTCCCTGTTGAAAGGCAGGGTTACGTCATGTCTCTGTTGTAATGCAGGGTTACGTCATTTCCCTGTTGTAATGCAGGGTTACGTCATGTCCCTGTTGTAAGGCAGGGTTACGTCATGTCCCTGTTCTAAGGCAGGGTTACGTCATGTCCCTGTGGTAAGGCAGGGTTATGTCATGTCCCTGTTCTAAGGCAGGGTTACGTCAAGTCTCTGTTGTAATGCAGGGTTACGTCATGTCCCTGTTGTAATGCAGGGTTACATGATGTCCCTGTTCTAAGGCAGGGTTAAGTCATGTCCCTGTTCTAAGGCAGGGTTACGTCATGTCTCTGTTCTAAGGCAGGGTTACGTCATGTCCCTGATGTAAGGCAGGGTTACATCATGTCCCTGTTGTAATGCAGGGTTACGTCATGTCTCTGTTGTAATGCAGGGTTACGTCATGTCCCTGTTGTAAGGCAGGGTTACGTCATGTCCCTGTTCTAAGGCAGGGTTACGTCATGTCCCTGTTGTAAGGCAGGGTTACGTAATGTCTCTGTTCTAAGGCAGGGTTACGTCATGTCCCTGTTGTAAAGCAGGGTTACGTCATGTCCCTGTTGTAAGGCAGAGTTACGTCATGTCCTTGATGTAAGGCAGGGTTACGTCATGTCCCTGATGTAAGGCAGGGTTACGTCATGTCCCTGTTGTAAGGCAGGGTTACATCATGTCCCTGTTGTAATGCAGGGTTACGTCATGTCTCTGTTGTAATGCAGGGTTACGTCATGTCCCTGTTGTAAGGCAGGGTTACGTCATGTCCCTGTTCTAAGGCAGGGTTACGTCATGTCCCTGTTGTAAGGCAGGGTTACGTAATGTCTCTGTTCTAAGGCAGGGTTACGTCATGTCCCTGTTGTAAAGCAGGGTTACGTCATGTCCCTGTTGTAAGGCAGAGTTACGTCATGTCCTTGATGTAAGGCAGGGTTACGTCATGTCCCTGATGTAAGGCAGGGTTACGTCATGTCCCTGTTGTAAGGCAGGGTTACGTCATGTCCCTGTTCTAAGGCAGGGTTACGTCATGTCCCTGTTCTAATGCAGGGTTAAGTCATGTCCCTGTTCTAAGGCAGGGTTACGTCATGTCCCTGTTGAAGGGCAGGGTTACGTCATGTCTCTGTTGTAATGCAGGGTTACGTCATGTCCCTGTTGTAATGCAGGGTTACGTCATGTCCCTGTTGTAAGGCAGGGTTACGTCATGTCCCTGTTCTAAGGCAGGGTTACGTCATGTCCCTGTTGTAAGGCAGGGTTACGTCATGTCCCTGTTCTAAGGCAGGGTTATGTCAAGTCCCTGTTGTAATGCAGGGTTACGTCATGTCCCTGATTTAAGGCAGGGTTACATGATGTCCCTGTTCTAAGGCAGGGTTAAGTCATGTCCCTGTTCTAAGGCAGGGTTACGTCATGTATCTGTTCTAAGGCAGGGTTACGTCATGTCCCTGATGTAAGGCAGGGTTACATCATGTCCCTGTTGTAATGCAGGGTTACGTCATGTCTCTGTTGTAATGCAGGGTTACGTCATGTCCCTGTTGTAAGGCAGGGTTACGTAATGTCCCTGTTGTAATGCAGGGTTACGTCATGTCCCTGTTGTAATGCAGGGTTACGTCATGTCCCTGTTGTAATGCAGGGTTACGTCATGTCTCTCATTTAAGGCAGGGTTACGTCATGTCTCTGTTGTAAGGCAGGGTTACGTCATGTCTCTGTTGTAATGCAGGGTTACGTCATGTCCCTGTTGAAATGCAGGGTTACTTCATGTCCCTGTTGTAATGCAGGGTTACGTCATGTCCCTGTTGTAAGGCAGGGTTACGTCATGTCTCTGTTGTAAGGCAGGGTTACGTCATGTCCCTGATGTAAGGCAGGGATACGTCATGTCCCTGTTGTAATGCAGGGTTACGTCATGTCCCTGTTGTAAGGCAGGGTTACGTCATGTCCCTGATGTAAGGCAGGGTTACGTCATGTCCCTGTTGTAAGGCAGGGTTACGTCATGTCCCTGTTCTAAGGCAGGGTTACGTCATGTCCCTGTTCTAAGGCAGGGTTACGTCATGTCTCTGTTGTAAGGCAGGGTTACGTCATGTTCCTGTTCTAAGGCAGGGTTACGTCATGTCCCTGTTGTAAGGCAGAGTTACGTCATGTCCTTGATGTAAGGCAGGGTTACGTCATGTCCCTGATGTAAGGCAGGGTTACGTCATGTCCCCGTTGTAAGGCAGGGTTACGTCATGTCCTTGTTCTAATGCAGGGTTAAGTCATGTCCCTGTTCTAAGGCAGGGTTACGTCATGTCCCTGTTGAAAGGCAGGGTTACGTCATGTCTCTGTTGTAATGCAGGGTTACGTCATTTCCCTGTTGTAATGCAGGGTTACGTCATGTCCCTGTTGTAAGGCAGGGTTACGTCATGTCCCTGTTCTAAGGCAGGGTTACGTCATGTCCCTGTGGTAAGGCAGGGTTATGTCATGTCCCTGTTCTAAGGCAGGGTTACGTCAAGTCTCTGTTGTAATGCAGGGTTACGTCATGTCCCTGTTGTAATGCAGGGTTACATGATGTCCCTGTTCTAAGGCAGGGTTACGTAATGTCCCTGATGTAAGGCAGGGTTACGTTATGTCTCTGTTGTAAGGCAGGGTTACGTCATGTCCCTGTTGTAAGGCAGGGTTGCGTCATGTCCCTGATGTAAGGCAGGGTTACGTCATGTCCCTGTTGTAAGGCAGGGTTACGCCATGTCCCTGTTCTAAGGCAGGGTTACGTCATGTCTCTGTTGTAATGCAGGGTTACGTCATGTCCCTGTTCTAAGGCAGGGTTACGTCATGTCCCTGATGTAAGGCAGGGTTACGTCATGTCCCTGTTGTAAGGCAGGGTTACGTCATGTCCCTGTTCTAAGGCAGGATTACGTCATGTCCCTGATGTAAGGCAGGGTTACGTCATGTCCCTGTTCTAAGGCAGGGTTACGTCATGTCCCTGATGTAAGGCAGGGTTACGTCATGTCCCTGTTGTAAAGCAGGGTTACGTCATGTCCCTGTTGTAAGGCAGAGTTACGTCATGTCCTTGATGTAAGGCAGGGTTACGTCATGTCCCTGATGTAAGGCAGGGTTACGTCATGTCCCCGTTGTAAGGCAGGGTTACGTCATGTCCTTGTTCTAATGCAGGGTTAAGTCATGTCCCTGTTCTAAGGCAGGGTTACGTCATGTCCCTGTTGAAAGGCAGGGTTACGTCATGTCTCTGTTGTAATGCAGGGTTACGTCATTTCCCTGTTGTAATGCAGGGTTACGTCATGTCCCTGTTGTAAGGCAGGGTTACGTCATGTCCCTGTTCTAAGGCAGGGTTACGTCATGTCCCTGTGGTAAGGCAGGGTTATGTCATGTCCCTGTTCTAAGGCAGGGTTACGTCAAGTCTCTGTTGTAATGCAGGGTTACGTCATGTCCCTGTTGTAATGCAGGGTTACATGATGTCCCTGTTCTAAGGCAGGGTTAAGTCATGTCCCTGTTCTAAGGCAGGGTTACGTCATGTCTCTGTTCTAAGGCAGGGTTACGTCATGTCCCTGATGTAAGGCAGGGTTACATCATGTCCCTGTTGTAATGCAGGGTTACGTCATGTCTCTGTTGTAATGCAGGGTTACGTCATGTCCCTGTTGTAAGGCAGGGTTACGTCATGTCCCTGTTCTAAGGCAGGGTTACGTCATGTCCCTGTTGTAAGGCAGGGTTACGTAATGTCTCTGTTCTAAGGCAGGGTTACGTCATGTCCCTGTTGTAAAGCAGGGTTACGTCATGTCCCTGTTGTAAGGCAGAGTTACGTCATGTCCTTGATGTAAGGCAGGGTTACGTCATGTCCCTGATGTAAGGCAGGGTTACGTCATGTCCCTGTTGTAAGGCAGGGTTACGTCATGTCCCTGTTGTAAGGCAGGGTTACGTCATGTCCCTGTTCTAATGCAGGGTTAAGTCATGTCCCTGTTCTAAGGCAGGGTTACGTCATGTCCCTGTTGAAGGGCAGGGTTACGTCATGTCTCTGTTGTAATGCAGGGTTACGTCATGTCCCTGTTGTAATGCAGGGTTACGTCATGTCCCTGTTGTAAGGCAGGGTTACGTCATGTCCCTGTTCTAAGGCAGGGTTACGTCATGTCCCTGTTGTAAGGCAGGGTTACGTCATGTCCCTGTTCTAAGGCAGGGTTATGTCAAGTCCCTGTTGTAATGCAGGGTTACGTCATGTCCCTGATTTAAGGCAGGGTTACATGATGTCCCTGTTCTAAGGCAGGGTTAAGTCATGTCCCTGTTCTAAGGCAGGGTTACGTCATGTATCTGTTCTAAGGCAGGGTTACGTCATGTCCCTGATGTAAGGCAGGGTTACATCATGTCCCTGTTGTAATGCAGGGTTACGTCATGTCTCTGTTGTAATGCAGGGTTACGTCATGTCCCTGTTGTAAGGCAGGGTTACGTAATGTCCCTGTTGTAATGCAGGGTTACGTCATGTCCCTGTTGTAATGCAGGGTTACGTCATGTCCCTGTTGTAATGCAGGGTTACGTCATGTCTCTCATTTAAGGCAGGGTTACGTCATGTCTCTGTTGTAAGGCAGGGTTACGTCATGTCTCTGTTGTAATGCAGGGTTACGTCATGTCCCTGTTGAAATGCAGGGTTACTTCATGTCCCTGTTGTAATGCAGGGTTACGTCATGTCCCTGTTGTAAGGCAGGGTTACGTCATGTCTCTGTTGTAAGGCAGGGTTACGTCATGTCCCTGATGTAAGGCAGGGATACGTCATGTCCCTGTTGTAATGCAGGGTTACGTCATGTCCCTGTTGTAAGGCAGGGTTACGTCATGTCCCTGATGTAAGGCAGGGTTACGTCATGTCCCTGTTGTAAGGCAGGGTTACGTCATGTCCCTGTTCTAAGGCAGGGTTACGTCATGTCCCTGTTCTAAGGCAGGGTTACGTCATGTCTCTGTTGTAAGGCAGGGTTACGTCATGTTCCTGTTCTAAGGCAGGGTTACGTCATGTCCCTGTTCTAAGGCAGGATTACGTCATGTCCCTGATGTAAGGCAGGGTTACGTCATGTCCCTGTTCTAAGGCAGGGTTACGTAATGTCCCTGATGTAAGGCAGGGTTACGTTATGTCCCTGTTGTAAGGCAGGGTTACGTCATGTCCCTGTTGTAATGCAGGGTTACGTCATGTCCCTGTTGTAAGGCTGGGTTACGTCATGTCTCTGTTGTAAGGCAGGGTTACGTCATGTCCCTGTTGTAAGGCAGGGTTGTGTCATGTCCCTGATGTAAGGCAGGGTTACGTCATGTCCCTGTTGTAAGGCAGGGTTACGCCATGTCCCTGTTCTAAGGCAGGGTTACGTCATGTCTCTGTTGTAATGCAGGGTTACGTCATGTCCCTGTTCTAAGGCAGGGTTACGTCATGTCCCTGATGTAAGGCAGGGTTACGTCATGTCCCTGTTGTAAGGCAGGGTTACGTCATGTCCCTGTTCTAAGGCAGGATTACGTCATGTCCCTGATGTAAGGCAGGGTTACGTCATGTCCCTGTTCTAAGGCAGGGTTACGTCATGTCCCTGATGTAAGGCAGGGTTACGTCATGTCCCTGTTGTAAAGCAGGGTTACGTCATGTCCCTGTTGTAAGGCAGGGTTACGTCATGTCCCTGTTGAAGGGCAGGGTTACGTCATGTCTCTGTTGTAATGCAGGGTTACGTCATGTCCCTGTTGTAATGCAGGGTTACGTCATGTCCCTGTTGTAAGGCAGGGTTACGTCATGTCCCTGTTCTAAGGCAGGGTTACGTCATGTCCCTGTTGTAAGGCAGGGTTACGTCATGTCCCTGTTCTAAGGCAGGGTTATGTCAAGTCCCTGTTGTAATGCAGGGTTACGTCATGTCCCTGATTTAAGGCAGGGTTACATGATGTCCCTGTTCTAAGGCAGGGTTAAGTCATGTCCCTGTTCTAAGGCAGGGTTACGTCATGTATCTGTTCTAAGGCAGGGTTACGTCATGTCCCTGATGTAAGGCAGGGTTACATCATGTCCCTGTTGTAATGCAGGGTTACGTCATGTCTCTGTTGTAATGCAGGGTTACGTCATGTCCCTGTTGTAAGGCAGGGTTACGTAATGTCCCTGTTGTAATGCAGGGTTACGTCATGTCCCTGTTGTAATGCAGGGTTACGTCATGTCCCTGTTGTAATGCAGGGTTACGTCATGTCTCTCATTTAAGGCAGGGTTACGTCATGTCTCTGTTGTAAGGCAGGGTTACGTCATGTCTCTGTTGTAATGCAGGGTTACGTCATGTCCCTGTTGAAATGCAGGGTTACTTCATGTCCCTGTTGTAATGCAGGGTTACGTCATGTCCCTGTTGTAAGGCAGGGTTACGTCATGTCTCTGTTGTAAGGCAGGGTTACGTCATGTCCCTGATGTAAGGCAGGGATACGTCATGTCCCTGTTGTAATGCAGGGTTACGTCATGTCCCTGTTGTAAGGCAGGGTTACGTCATGTCCCTGATGTAAGGCAGGGTTACGTCATGTCCCTGTTGTAAGGCAGGGTTACGTCATGTCCCTGTTCTAAGGCTGGGTTACGTCATGTCCCTGTTCTAAGGCAGGGTTACGTCATGTCTCTGTTGTAAGGCAGGGTTACGTCATGTTCCTGTTCTAAGGCAGGGTTACGTCATGTCCCTGTTCTAAGGCAGGATTACGTCATGTCCCTGATGTAAGGCAGGGTTACGTCATGTCCCTGTTCTAAGGCAGGGTTACGTAATGTCCCTGATGTAAGGCAGGGTTACGTTATGTCCCTGTTGTAAGGCAGGGTTACGTCATGTCCCTGTTGTAATGCAGGGTTACGTCATGTCCCTGTTGTAAGGCTGGGTTACGTCATGTCTCTGTTGTAAGGCAGGGTTACGTCATGTCCCTGTTGTAAGGCAGGGTTGCGTCATGTCCCTGATGTAAGGCAGGGTTACGTCATGTCCCTGTTGTAAGGCAGGGTTACGCCATGTCCCTGTTCTAAGGCAGGGTTACGTCATGTCTCTGTTGTAATGCAGGGTTACGTCATGTCCCTGTTCTAAGGCAGGGTTACGTCATGTCCCTGATGTAAGGCAGGGTTACGTCATGTCCCTGTTGTAAGGCAGGGTTACGTCATGTCCCTGTTCTAAGGCAGGATTACGTCATGTCCCTGATGTAAGGCAGGGTTACGTCATGTCCCTGTTCTAAGGCAGGGTTACGTCATGTCCCTGATGTAAGGCAGGGTTACGTCATGTCCCTGTTGTAAAGCAGGGTTACGTCATGTCCCTGTTGTAAGGCAGAGTTACGTCATGTCCTTGATGTAAGGCAGGGTTACGTCATGTCCCTGATGTAAGGCAGGGTTACGTCATGTCCCCGTTGTAAGGCAGGGTTACGTCATGTCCTTGTTCTAATGCAGGGTTAAGTCATGTCCCTGTTCTAAGGCAGGGTTACGTCATGTCCCTGTTGAAAGGCAGGGTTACGTCATGTCTCTGTTGTAATGCAGGGTTACGTCATTTCCCTGTTGTAATGCAGGGTTACGTCATGTCCCTGTTGTAAGGCAGGGTTACGTCATGTCCCTGTTCTAAGGCAGGGTTACGTCATGTCCCTGTGGTAAGGCAGGGTTATGTCATGTCCCTGTTCTAAGGCAGGGTTACGTCAAGTCTCTGTTGTAATGCAGGGTTACGTCATGTCCCTGTTGTAATGCAGGGTTACATGATGTCCCTGTTCTAAGGCAGGGTTAAGTCATGTCCCTGTTCTAAGGCAGGGTTACGTCATGTCTCTGTTCTAAGGCAGGGTTACGTCATGTCCCTGATGTAAGGCAGGGTTACATCATGTCCCTGTTGTAATGCAGGGTTACGTCATGTCTCTGTTGTAATGCAGGGTTACGTCATGTCCCTGTTGTAAGGCAGGGTTACGTAATGTCCCTGTTGTAATGCATGGTTACGTCATGTCCCTGTTGTAATGCAGGGTTACGTCATGTCCCTGTTGTAATGCAGGGTTACGTCATGTCTGTCATTTAAGGCAGGGTTACGTCATGTCTCTGTTGTAAGGCAGGGTTACGTCATGTCTCTGTTGTAATGCAGGGTTACGTCATGTCCCTGTTGAAATGCAGGGTTACGTCATGTCCCTGTTGTAATGCAGGGTCACTTCATGTCCCTGTTGTAAGGCAGGGTTACGTCATGTCTCTGTTGTAAGGCAGGGTTACGTCATGTCCCTGATGTAAGGCAGGGATACGTCATGTCCCTGTTGTAATGCAGGGTTACGTCATGTCCCTGTTGTAAGGCAGGGTTACGTCATGTCCCTGATGTAAGGCAGGGTTACGTCATGACCCTGTTGTAAGGCAGGGTTACGTCATGTCCCTGTTCTAAGGCAGGATTACGTCATGTCCCTGATGTAAGGCAGGGTTACGTCATGTCCCTGTTCTAAGGCAGGGTTACCTCATGTCCCTGATGTAAGGCAGGGTTACGTCATGTCCCTGTTGTAAAGCAGGGTTACGTCATGTCCCTGTTGTAAGGCAGAGTTACGTCATGTCCTTGATGTAAGGCAGGGTTACGTCATGTCCCTGATGTAAGGCAGGGTTACGTCATGTCCCCGTTGTAAGGCAGGGTTACGTCATGTCCTTGTTCTAATGCAGGGTTAAGTCATGTCCCTGTTCTAAGGCAGGGTTACGTCATGTCCCTGTTGAAAGGCAGGGTTACGTCATGTCCCTGTTGTAAGGCAGGGTTGCGTCATGTCCCTGATGTAATGCAGGGTTACGTCATGTCCCTGTTGTAAGGCAGGGTTACGCCATGTCCCTGTTCTAAGGCAGGGTTACGTAATGTCTCTGTTGTAATGCAGGGTTACGTCATGTCCCTGTTCTAAGGCAGGGTTACGTCATGTCCCTGATGTAAGGCAGGGTTACGTCATGTCCCTGTTGTAAGGCAGGGTTACGTCATGTCCCTGTTCTAAGGCAGGATTACGTCATGTCCCTGATGTAAGGCAGGGTTACGTCATGTCCCTGTTCTAAGGCAGGGTTACGTCATGTCCCTGATGTAAGGCAGGGTTACGTCATGTCCCTGTTGTAAAGCAGGGTTACGTCATGTCCCTGTTGTAAGGCAGAGTTACGTCATGTCCTTGATGTAAGGCAGGGTTACGTCATGTCCCTGATGTAAGGCAGGGTTACGTCATGTCCCCGTTGTAAGGCAGGGTTACGTCATGTCCTTGTTCTAATGCAGGGTTAAGTCATGTCCCTGTTCTAAGGCAGGGTTACGTCATGTCCCTGTTGAAAGGCAGGGTTACGTCATGTCTCTGTTGTAATGCAGGGTTACGTCATTTCCCTGTTGTAATGCAGGGTTACGTCATGTCCCTGTTGTAAGGCAGGGTTACGTCATGTCCCTGTTCTAAGGCAGGGTTACGTCATGTCCCTGTGGTAAGGCAGGGTTATGTCATGTCCCTGTTCTAAGGCAGGGTTACGTCAAGTCTCTGTTGTAATGCAGGGTTACGTCATGTCCCTGTTGTAATGCAGGGTTACATGATGTCCCTGTTCTAAGGCAGGGTTAAGTCATGTCCCTGTTCTAAGGCAGGGTTACGTCATGTCTCTGTTCTAAGGCAGGGTTACGTCATGTCCCTGATGTAAGGCAGGGTTACATCATGTCCCTGTTGTAATGCAGGGTTACGTCATGTCTCTGTTGTAATGCAGGGTTACGTCATGTCCCTGTTGTAAGGCAGGGTTACGTAATGTCCCTGTTGTAATGCATGGTTACGTCATGTCCCTGTTGTAATGCAGGGTTACGTCATGTCCCTGTTGTAATGCAGGGTTACGTCATGTCTGTCATTTAAGGCAGGGTTACGTCATGTCTCTGTTGTAAGGCAGGGTTACGTCATGTCTCTGTTGTAATGCAGGGTTACGTCATGTCCCTGTTGAAATGCAGGGTTACGTCATGTCCCTGTTGTAATGCAGGGTTACTTCATGTCCCTGTTGTAAGGCAGGGTTACGTCATGTCTCTGTTGTAAGGCAGGGTTACGTCATGTCCCTGATGTAAGGCAGGGATACGTCATGTCCCTGTTGTAATGCAGGGTTACGTCATGTCCCTGTTGTAAGGCAGGGTTACGTCATGTCCCTGATGTAAGGCAGGGTTACGTCATGACCCTGTTGTAAGGCAGGGTTACGTCATGTCCCTGTTCTAAGGCAGGATTACGTCATGTCCCTGATGTAAGGCAGGGTTACGTCATGTCCCTGTTCTAAGGCAGGGTTACCTCATGTCCCTGATGTAAGGCAGGGTTACGTCATGTCCCTGTTGTAAAGCAGGGTTACGTCATGTCCCTGTTGTAAGGCAGAGTTACGTCATGTCCTTGATGTAAGGCAGGGTTACGTCATGTCCCTGATGTAAGGCAGGGTTACGTCATGTCCCCGTTGTAAGGCAGGGTTACGTCATGTCCTTGTTCTAATGCAGGGTTAAGTCATGTCCCTGTTCTAAGGCAGGGTTACGTCATGTCCCTGTTGAAAGGCAGGGTTACGTCATGTCTCTGTTGTAATGCAGGGTTACGTCATTTCCCTGTTGTAATGCAGGGTTACGTCATGTCCCTGTTGTAAGGCAGGGTTACGTCATGTCCCTGTTCTAAGGCAGGGTTACGTCATGTCCCTGTGGTAAGGCAGGGTTATGTCATGTCCCTGTTCTAAGGCAGGGTTACGTCAAGTCTCTGTTGTAATGCAGGGTTACGTCATGTCCCTGTTGTAATGCAGGGTTACATGATGTCCCTGTTCTAAGGCAGGGTTAAGTCATGTCCCTGTTCTAAGGCAGGGTTACGTCATGTCTCTGTTCTAAGGCAGGGTTACGTCATGTCCCTGATGTAAGGCAGGGTTACATCATGTCCCTGTTGTAATGCAGGGTTACGTCATGTCTCTGTTGTAATGCAGGGTTACGTCATGTCCCTGTTGTAAGGCAGGGTTACGTAATGTCCCTGTTGTAATGCATGGTTACGTCATGTCCCTGTTGTAATGCAGGGTTACGTCATGTCCCTGTTCTAAGGCAGGGTTACGTCATGTCCCTGATGTAAGGCAGGGTTACGTCATGTCCCTGTTGTAAAGCAGGGTTACGTCATGTCCCTGTTGTAAGGCAGAGTTACGTCATGTCCTTGATGTAAGGCAGGGTTACGTCATGTCCCTGATGTAAGGCAGGGTTACGTCATGTCCCCGTTGTAAGGCAGGGTTACGTCATGTCCTTGTTCTAATGCAGGGTTAAGTCATGTGCCTGTTCTAAGGCAGGGTTACGTCATGTCCCTGTTGAAAGGCAGGGTTACGTCATGTCTCTGTTGTAATGCAGGGTTACGTCATTTCCCTGTTGTAATGCAGGGTTACGTCATGTCCCTGTTGTAAGGCAGGGTTACGTCATGTCCCTGTTCTAAGGCAGGGTTACGTCATGTCCCTGTGGTAAGGCAGGGTTATGTCATGTCCCTGTTCTAAGGCAGGGTTACGTCAAGTCTCTGTTGTAATGCAGGGTTACGTCATGTCCCTGTTGTAATGCAGGGTTACATGATGTCCCTGTTCTAAGGCAGGGTTAAGTCATGTCCCTGTTCTAAGGCAGGGTTACGTCATGTCTCTGTTCTAAGGCAGGGTTACGTCATGTCCCTGATGTAAGGCAGGGTTACATCATGTCCCTGTTGTAATGCAGGGTTACGTCATGTCTCTGTTGTAATGCAGGGTTACGTCATGTCCCTGTTGTAAGGCAGGGTTACGTAATGTCCCTGTTGTAATGCATGGTTACGTCATGTCCCTGTTGTAATGCAGGGTTACGTCATGTCCGTGTTGTAATGCAGGGTTACGTCATGTCTGTCATTTAAGGCAGGGTTACGTCATGTCTCTGTTGTAAGGCAGGGTTACGTCATGTCTCTGTTGTAATGCAGGGTTACGTCATGTCCCTGTTGAAATGCAGGGTTACGTCATGTCCCTGTTGTAATGCAGGGTTACTTCATGTCCCTGTTGTAAGGCAGGGTTACGTCATGTCTCTGTTGTAAGGCAGGGTTACGTCATGTCCCTGATGTAAGGCAGGGTTACGTCATGTCTCTGTTGTAATGCAGGGTTACGTCATGTCCCTGTTGTAATGCAGGGTTACGTCATGTCCCTGTTGTAAGTAGGGTTACGTCATGTCTCTGTTGTAATGCAGGGTTACGTCATGTCCCTGTTGTAATGCAGGGTTACGTCATGTCCCTGTTGTAAGTAGGGTTACGTCATGTCCCTGATGTAAGGCAGGGTTACGTCATGACCCTGTTGTAAGGCAGGGTTACGTCATGTCCCTGTTCTAAGGCAGGATTACGTCATGTCCCTGATGTAAGGCAGGGTTACGTCATGTCCCTGTTCTAAGGCAGGGTTACCTCATGTCCCTGATGTAAGGCAGGGTTACGTCATGTCCCTGTTGTAAAGCAGGGTTACGTCATGTCCCTGTTGTAAGGCAGAGTTACGTCATGTCCTTGATGTAAGGCAGGGTTACGTCATGTCCCTGATGTAAGGCAGGGTTACGTCATGTCCCCGTTGTAAGGCAGGGTTACGTCATGTCCTTGTTCTAATGCAGGGTTAAGTCATGTCCCTGTTCTAAGGCAGGGTTACGTCATGTCCCTGTTGAAAGGCAGGGTTACGTCATGTCTCTGTTGTAATGCAGGGTTACGTCATTTCCCTGTTGTAATGCAGGGTTACGTCATGTCCCTGTTGTAAGGCAGGGTTACGTCATGTCCCTGTTCTAAGGCAGGGTTACGTCATGTCCCTGTGGTAAGGCAGGGTTATGTCATGTCCCTGTTCTAAGGCAGGGTTACCTCAAGTCTCTGTTGTAATGCAGGGTTACGTCATGTCCCTGTTGTAATGCAGGGTTACATGATGTCCCTGTTCTAAGGCAGGGTTAAGTCATGTCCCTGTTCTAAGGCAGGGTTACGTCATGTCTCTGTTCTAAGGCAGGGTTACGTCATGTCCCTGATGTAAGGCAGGGTTACATCATGTCCCTGTTGTAATGCAGGGTTACGTCATGTCTCTGTTGTAATGCAGGGTTACGTCATGTCCCTGTTGTAAGGCAGGGTTACGTAATGTCCCTGTTGTAATGCATGGTTACGTCATGTCCCTGTTGTAATGCAGGGTTACGTCATGTCTGTCATTTAAGGCAGGGTTACGTCATGTCTCTGTTGTAAGGCAGGGTTACGTCATGTCTCTGTTGTAATGCAGGGTTACGTCATGTCCCTGTTGAAATGCAGGGTTACGTCATGTCCCTGTTGTAATGCAGGGTTACGTCATGTCCCTGTTGTAAGGCAGGGTTACGTCATGTCTCTGTTGTAAGGCAGGGTTACGTCATGTCCCTGATGTAAGGCAGGGATACGTCATGTCCCTGTTGTAATGCAGGGTTACGTCATGTCCCTGTTGTAAGGCAGGGTTACGTCATGTCCCTGATGTAAGGCAGGGTTACGTCATGAACCTGTTGTAAGGCAGGGTTACGTCATGTCCCTGTTCTAAGGCAGGGTTACGTCATGTCCCTGTTCTAAGGCAGGGTTACGTCATGTCTCTGTTGTAAGGCAGGGTTACGTCATGTCTCTGTTGTAAGGCAGGGTTACGTCATGTCTCTGTTGTAATGCAGGATTACGTCATGTCCCTGTTGAAATGCAGGGTTACGTCATGTCCCTATTGTAATGCAGGGTTACGTCATGTCCCTGTTGTAAGGCAGGGTTACGTCATGTCCCTGTTGTAAGGCAGGGTTACGTCATGTCCCTGTTGTAATGCAGGGTTACGTCATGTCCCTGTTGTAATGCAGGGTTACGTCATGTCCCTGTTGTAAGGCAGGGTTTTATCATGTCCCTGTTGTAATGCAGGGTTACGTCATGTCTCTGTTCTAAGGCAGGGTTACGTCATGTCCCTGTTGTAAGGCAGGGTTACGTCATGTCCCTGTTCTAAGGCAGGGTTACGTCATGTCCCTGTTGTAAGGCAGGGTTACGTCATGTCCCTGTTGTAAGGCAGGGTTACGTCATGTCCCTGTTGTAAGGCAGGGTTACGTCATGTCCCTGTTGTAAGGCAGGGTTACGTCATGTCCCTGTTCTAAGGCAGGGTTACGTCATGTCCCTGTTGTAAGGCAGGGTTACGTCATGTCCCTGTTGTAAGGCAGGGTTACGTCATGTCCCTGTTCTAAGGCAGGGTTACGTCATGTCCCTGATGTAAGGCAGGGTTACGTCCTGTCCCTGTTGTAAGGCAGGGTTACGTCATGTCCCTGTTCTAAGGCAGGGTTACGTCATGTCCCTGTTCTAAGGCAGGGTTACGTCATGTCTCTGTTGTAAGGCAGGGTTACGTCATGTCCCTGTTCTAAGGCAGGGTTACGTCATGTCCCTGTTCTAAGGCAGGATTACGTCATGTCCCTGATGTAAGGCAGGGTTACGTCATGTCCCTGTTCTAAGGCAGGGTTACGTCATGTCCCTGTTGTAAGGCAGGGTTACGTCATGTCCCTGTTGTAAGGCAGGGTTACGTCATGTCCCTGTTCTAAGGCAGGGTTACGTCATGTCCCTGTTGTAAGGCAGGGTTACGTAATGTCTCTGTTCTAAGGCAGGGTTACGTCATGTCCCTGTTCTAAGGCAGGGTTACGTCATGTCCCTGTTCTAAGGCAGGGTTACGTCATGTCTCTGTTGTAAGGCAGGGTTACGTCATGTTCCTGTTCTAAGGCAGGGTTACGTCATGTCCCTGTTCTAAGGCAGGATTACGTCATGTCCCTGATGTAAGGCAGGGTTACGTCATGTCCCTGTTCTAAGGCAGGGTTACGTAATGTCCCTGATGTAAGGCAGGGTTACGTTATGTCCCTGTTGTAATGCAGGGTTACGTCATGTCCCTGTTGTAATGCAGGGTTACGTCATGTCTCTGATTTAAGGCAGGGTTACGTCATGTCTCTGTTGTAAGGCAGGGTTACGTCATGTCTCTGTTGTAATGCAGGGTTACGTCATGTCCCTGTTGAAATGCAGGGTTACGTCATGTCCCTAATGTAATGCAGGGTTACGTCATGTCCCTGTTGTAAGGCAGGGTTACGTCATGTCCCTGTTGTAAGGCAGGGTTACGTCATGTCCCTGTTGTAATGCAGGGTTACGTCATGTCCCTGTTGTAAGGCAGGGTTACATCATGTCCCTGTTGTAATGCAGGGTTACGTCATGTCTCTGTTCTAAGGCAGGGTTACGTCATGTCCCTGTTCTAAGGCAGGGTTACGTCATGTCTCTGTTGTAAGGCAGGGTTACGTCATGTTCCTGTTCTAAGGCAGGGTTACGTCATGTCCCTGTTCTAAGGCAGGATTACGTCATGTCCCTGATGTAAGGCAGGGTTACGTCATGTCCCTGTTCTAAGGCAGGGTTACGTAATGTCCCTGATGTAAGGCAGGGTTACGTTATGTCCCTGTTGTAATGCAGGGTTACGTCATGTCCCTGTTGTAATGCAGGGTTACGTCATGTCTCTGATTTAAGGCAGGGTTACGTCATGTCTCTGTTGTAAGGCAGGGTTACGTTATGTCTCTGTTGTAATGCAGGGTTACGTCATGTCCCTGTTGAAATGCAGGGTTACGTCATGTCCCTAATGTAATGCAGGGTTACGTCATGTCCCTGTTGTAAGGCAGGGTTACGTCATGTCCCTGTTGTAAGGCAGGGTTACGTCATGTCCCTGTTGTAATGCAGGGTTACGTCATGTCCCTGTTGTAAGGCAGGGTTACATCATGTCCCTGTTGTAATGCAGGGTTACGTCATGTCTCTGTTCTAAGGCAGGGTTACGTCATGTCCCTGTTCTAAGGCAGGGTTACGTCATGTCCCTGTTGTAAGGCAGGGTTACGTCATGTCCCTGTTGTAAGGCAGGGTTACGTCATGTCCCTGTTGTAAGGCAGGGTTACGTCATGTCCCTGTTGTAAGGCAGGGTTACGTCATGTCCCTGTTCTAAGGCAGGGTTACGTCATGTCCCTGTTGTAAGGCAGGGTTACGTCATGTCCCTGTTGTAAGGCAGGGTTACGTCATGTCCCTGTTGTAAGGCAGGGTTACGTCATGTCCCTGTTCTAAGGCAGGGTTACGTCATGTCCCTGATGTAAGGCAGGGTTACGTCCTGTCCCTGTTCTAAGGCAGGGTTACGTCATGTCCCTGTTCTAAGGCAGGGTTACGTCATGTCTCTGTTGTAATGCAGGGTTACGTCATGTCCCTGTTCTAAGGCAGGGTTACGTCATGTCCCTGTTCTAAGGCAGGATTACGTCATGTCCCTGATGTAAGGCAGGGTTACGTCATGTCCCTGTTCTAAGGCAGGGTTACGTCATGTCCCTGTTGTAAGGCAGGGTTACGTCATGTCCCTGTTGTAAGGCAGGGTTACGTCATGTCCCTGTTCTAAGGCAGGGTTACGTCATGTCCCTGTTGTAAGGCAGGGTTACGTAATGTCTCTGTTCTAAGGCAGGGTTACGTCATGTCCCTGTTCTAAGGCAGGGTTACGTCATGTCCCTGTTGTAAGGCAGGGTTACGTAATGTCTCTGTTCTAAGGCAGGGTTACGTCATGTCCCTGTTCTAAGGCAGGGTTACGTCATGTCCCTGTTCTAAGGCAGGGTTACGTCATGTCCCTGTTGTAAGGCAGGGTTACGTCATGTCCCTGTTGTAAGGCAGGGTTACGTCATGTCCCTGTTCTAAGGCAGGGTTACATCATGTCCCTGTTGTAAGGCCAGGTTACGTCATGTCTCTGTTGTAATGCAGGGTTACGTCATGTCCCTGTTGTAATGCAGGGTTACGTCATGTCCCTGTTCTAATGCAGGGTTACGTCATGTCTCTGTTCTAAGGCAGGGTTACGTCATGTCCCTGTTGTAATGCAGGGTTACGTCATGTCTCTGATTTAAGGCAGGGTTACGTCATGTTTCTGTTGTAAGGCAGGGTTACGTCATGTCTCTGTTGTAAGGCAGGCTTAAGTCATGTCTCTGTTGTAATTGAGGGTTACGTCATGTCTCTGTTTTAATGCAGGGTTACGTCATGTCCCTGTTGTAAGGCAGGGTTACATCATGTCCCTGTTGTAAGGCCAGGTTACGTCATGTCTCTGTTGTAATGCAGGGTTACGTCATGTCCCTGTTGTAATGCAGGGTTACGTCATGTCCCTGTTGTAATGCAGGGTTACGTCATGTCTCTGATTTAAGGCAGGGTTACGTCATGTCTCTGTTGTAAGGCAGGGTTACGTCATGCCTCTGTTGTAATGCAGGATTACGTCATGTCCCTGTTGTAAGGCAGGGTTACGTCATGTCCCTGATGTAAGGCAGGGTTACGTCATGTCCCTGTTGTAAGGCAGGGTTACGTCATGTCCCTGTTCTAAGGCAGGATTAGGTCATGTCCCTGATGTAAGGCAGGGTTACGTCATGTCCCTGTTCTAAGGCAGGGTTACGTCATGTCCCTGATGTAAGGCAGGGTTACGTCATGTCCCTGATGTAAGGCAGGGTTACGTCATGTCCCTGTTGTAAAGCAGGGTTACGTCATGTCCCTGTTGTAAGGCAGAGTTACGTCATGTCCTTGATGTAAGGCAGGGTAACGTCATGTCCCTGATGTAAGGCAGGGTTACGTCATGTCCCTGTTGTAAGGCAGGGTTACATCATGTCCCTGTGCTAATGCAGGGTTAAGTCATGTCCCTGTTCTAAGGCAGGGTTACGTCATGTCCCTGTTGAAAGGCAGGGTTACGTCATGTCTCTGTTGTAATGCAGGGTTACGTCATGTCCCTGTTGTAATGCAGGGTTACGTCATGTCCCTGTTGTAAGGCAGGGTTACGTCATGTCTCTGTTGTAATGCAGGGTTACGTCATGTCCCTGTTGTAATGCAGGGTTACGTCATGTCCCTGTTGTAAGGCAGGGTTACGTCATGTCCCTGTTCTAAGGCAGGGTTACGTCATGTCTCTGTTGTAATGCAGGGTTACGTCATGTCCCTGTTGAAATGCAGGGTTACGTCATGTCCCTAATGTAATGCAGGGTTACGTCATGTCCCTGTTGTAAGGCAGGGTTACGTCATGTCCCTGTTGTAAGGCAGGGTTACGTCATGTCCCTGTTGTAATGCAGGGTTACGTCATGTCCCTGTTGTAAGGCAGGGTTACATCATGTCCCTGTTGTAATGCAGGGTTACGTCATGTCTCTGTTCTAAGGCAGGGTTACGTCATGTCCCTGTTCTAAGGCAGGGTTACGTCATGTCCCTGTTGTAAGGCAGGGTTACGTCATGTCCCTGTTGTAAGGCAGGGTTACGTCATGTCCCTGTTGTAAGGCAGGGTTACGTCATGTCCCTGTTGTAAGGCAGGGTTACGTCATGTCCCTGTTCTAAGGCAGGGTTACGTCATGTCCCTGTTGTAAGGCAGGGTTACGTCATGTCCCTGTTGTAAGGCAGGGTTACGTCATGTCCCTGTTGTAAGGCAGGGTTACGTCATGTCCCTGTTCTAAGGCAGGGTTACGTCATGTCCCTGATGTAAGGCAGGGTTACGTCCTGTCCCTGTTGTAAGGCAGGGTTACGTCATGTCCCTGTTCTAAGGCAGGGTTACGTCATGTCCCTGTTCTAAGGCAGGGTTACGTCATGTCTCTGTTGTAATGCAGGGTTACGTCATGTCCCTGTTCTAAGGCAGGGTTACGTCATGTCCCTGTTCTAAGGCAGGATTACGTCATGTCCCTGATGTAAGGCAGGGTTACGTCATGTCCCTGTTCTAAGGCAGGGTTACGTCATGTCCCTGTTGTAAGGCAGGGTTACGTCATGTCCCTGTTGTAAGGCAGGGTTACGTCATGTCCCTGTTCTAAGGCAGGGTTACGTCATGTCCCTGTTGTAAGGCAGGGTTACGTAATGTCTCTGTTCTAAGGCAGGGTTACGTCATGTCCCTGTTCTAAGGCAGGGTTACGTCATGTCCCTGTTGTAAGGCAGGGTTACGTAATGTCTCTGTTCTAAGGCAGGGTTACGTCATGTCCCTGTTCTAAGGCAGGGTTACGTCATGTCCCTGTTCTAAGGCAGGGTTACGTCATGTCCCTGTTGTAAGGCAGGGTTACGTCATGTCCCTGTTGTAAGGCAGGGTTACGTCATGTCCCTGTTCTAAGGCAGGGTTACATCATGTCCCTGTTGTAAGGCCAGGTTACGTCATGTCCCTATTTTAAGGCAGGGTTACGTCATGTCCCTGTTGCAAGGCAGGGTTACGTCATGTCCCTGTTGTAAGGCAGGGTTACGTCATGTCCCTGTTCTAAGGCAGGGTTACATGATGTCCCTGTTCTAAGGCAGGGTTAAGTCATGTCCCTGTTCTAAGGCAGGGTTACGTCATGTCTCTGTTCTAAGGCAGGGTTACGTCATGTCCCTGTTGTAATGCAGGGTTACGTCATGTCTCTGATTTAAGGCAGGGTTACGTCATGTTTCTGTTGTAAGGCAGGGTTACGTCATGTCTCTGTTGTAAGGCAGGCTTAAGTCATGTCTCTGTTGTAATTGAGGGTTACGTCATGTCTCTGTTTTAATGCAGGGTTACGTCATGTCCCTGTTGTAAGGCAGGGTTACATCATGTCCCTGTTGTAAGGCCAGGTTACGTCATGTCTCTGTTGTAATGCAGGGTTACGTCATGTCCCTGTTGTAATGCAGGGTTACGTCATGTCCCTGTTGTAATGCAGGGTTACGTCATGTCTCTGATTTAAGGCAGGGTTACGTCATGTCTCTGTTGTAAGGCAGGGTTACGTCATGCCTCTGTTGTAATGCAGGGTTACGTCATGTCCCTGTTGTAAGGCAGGGTTACGTCATGTCCCTGATGTAAGGCAGGGTTACGTCATGTCCCTGTTGTAAGGCAGGGTTACGTCATGTCCCTGTTCTAAGGCAGGGTTACGTCATGTCCCTGTTCTAAGGCAGGGTTACGTCATGTCTCTGTTGTAATGCAGGGTTACGTCATGTCCCTGTTCTAAGGCAGGGTTACGTCATGTCCCTGATGTAAGGCAGGGTTACGTCATGTCCCTGTTGTAAGGCAGGGTTACGTCATGTCCCTGATGTAAGGCAGGGTTACGTCATGTCCCTGTTCTAAGGCAGGGTTACGTCATGTCCCTGATGTAAGGCAGGGTTACGTCATGTCCCTGATGTAAGGCAGGGTTACGTCATGTCCCTGTTGTAAAGCAGGGTTACGTCATGTCCCTGTTGTAAGGCAGAGTTACGTCATGTCCTTGATGTAAGGCAGGGTTACGTCATGTCCCTGATGTAAGGCAGGGTTACGTCATGTCCCTGTTGTAAGGCAGGGTTACATCATGTCCCTGTGCTAATGCAGGGTTAAGTCATGTCCCTGTTCTAAGGCAGGGTTACGTCATGTCCCTGTTGAAAGGCAGGGTTACGTCATGTCTCTGTTGTAATGCAGGGTTACGTCATGTCCCTGTTGTAATGCAGGGTTACGTCATGTCCCTGTTGTAAGGCAGGGTTACGTCATGTCCCTGTTCTAAGGCAGGGTTACGTCATGTCCCTGTTGTAAGGCAGGGTTACGTCATGTCCCTGTTCTAAGGCAGGGTTACGTCAAGTCCCTGTTGTAATGCAGGGTTACATGATGTCCCTGTTCTAAGGCAGGGTTAAGTCATGTCCCTGTTCTAAGGCAGGGTTACGTCATGTCTCTGTTCTAAGGCAGGGTTACGTCATGTCCCTGATGTAAGGCAGGGTTACATCATGTCCCTGTTGTATTGCAGGGTTACGTCATGTCTCTGTTGTAATGCAGGGTTACGTCATGTCCCTGTTGTAAGGCAGGGTTACATAATGTCCCTGTTGTAATGCAGGGTTACGTCATGTCCCTGTTGTAATGCAGGGTTACGTCATGTCCCTGTTGTAATGCAGGGTTACGTCATGTCTCTCATTTAAGGCAGGGTTACGTCATGTCTCTGTTGTAAGGCAGGGTTACGTCATGTCTCTGTTGTAATGCAGGGTTACGTCATGTCCCTGTTGAAATGCAGGGTTACGTCATGTCCCTGTTGTAATGCAGGGTTACGTCATGTCCCTGTTGTAAGGCAGGGTTACGTCATGTCTCTGTTGTAAGGCAGGGTTACGTCATGTCCCTGATGTAAGGCAGGGATACGTCATGTCCCTGTTGTAATGCAGGGTTACGTCATGTCCCTGTTGTAAGGCAGGGTTACGTCATGTCCCTGATGTAAGGCAAGGTTACGTCATGTCCCTGATGTAAGGCAGGGTTACGTCATGTCCCTGTTGTAAGGCAGGGTTACGTCATGTCCCTGTTCTAAGGCAGGGTTACGTCATGTCCCTGTTCTAAGGCAGGGTTACGTCATGTCTCTGTTGTAAGGCAGGGTTACGTCATGTTCCTGTTCTAAGGCAGGGTTACGTCATGTCCCTGTTCTAAGGCAGGATTACGTCATGTCCCTGATGTAAGGCAGGGTTACGTCATGTCCCTGTTCTAAGGCAGGGTTACGTAATGTCCCTGTTGTAATGCAGGGTTACGTCATGTCCCTGTTGTAATGAAGGGTTACGTCATGTCTCTGATTTAAGGCAGGGTTACGTCATGTCTCTGTTGTAAGGCAGGGTTACGTCATGTCTCTGTTGTAATGCAGGGTTACGTCATGTCCCTATTGAAATGCAGGGTTACGTCATGTCCCTATTGTAATGCAGGGTTACGTCATGTCCCTGTTGTAAGGCAGGGTTACGTCATGTCCCTGTTGTAATGCAGGGTTACGTCATGTCCCTGTTGTAATGCAGGGTTACGTCATGTCCCTGTTGTAATGCAGGGTTACGTCATGTCCCTGTTGTAAGGCAGGGTTACATCATGTCCCTTTTGTAATGCAGGGTTACGTCATGTCTCTGTTCTAAGGCAGGGTTACGTCATGTCCCTGTTGTAAGGCAGGGTTACGTCATGTCCCTGTTGTAAGGCAGGGTTACGTCATGTCCCTGTTGTAAGGCAGGGTTACGTCATGTCCCTTTTGTAATGCAGGGTTACGTCATGTCCCTGTTGTAAGGCAGGGTTACATCATGTCCCTGTTGTAATGCAGGGTTACGTCATGTCTCTGTTCTAAGGCAGGGTTTCGTCATGTCCCTGTTGTAAGGCAGGGTTACGTCATGTCCCTGTTGTAAGGCAGGGTTACGTCATGTCCCTGTTGTAAGGCAGGGTTACGTCATGTCCCTGTTGTAAGGCAGGGTTACGTCATGTCCCTGTTCTAAGGCAGGGTTACGTCATGTCCCTGTTCTAAGGCAGGGTTACGTCATGTCCCTGTTGTAAGGCAGGGTTACCTCATGTCCCTGTTGTAAGGCAGGGTTACGTCATGTCCCTGTTCTAAGGCAGGGTTACGTCATGTCCCTGATGTAAGGCAGGGTTACGTCATGTCCCTGTTGTAAGGCAGGGTTACGTCATGTCCCTGTTCTAAGGCAGGGTTACGTCATGTCCCTGTTCTAAGGCAGGGTTACGTCATGTCTCTGTTGTAAGGCAGGGTTACGTCATGTCCCTGTTCTAAGGCAGGGTTACGTCATGTCCCTGTTCTAAGGCAGGGTTACGTCATGTCCCTGTTGTAAGGCAGGGTTACGTCATGTCCCTGTTGTAAGGCAGGGTTACGTCATGTCCCTGTTCTAAGGCAGGGTTACGTCATGTCCCTGTTGTAAGGCAGGGTTAAGTCATGTCTCTGTTCTAAGGCAGGGTTACGTCATGTCCCTGTTCTAAGGCAGGGTTACGTCATGTCTCTGTTGTAATGCAGGGTTACGTCATGTCCCTGTTCTAAGGCAGGGTTACGTCATGTCCCTGTTCTAAGGCAGGATTACGTCATGTCCCTGATGTAAGGCAGGGTTACGTCATGTCCCTGTTCTAAGGCAGGGTTACGTCATGTCCCTGTTGTAAGGCAGGGTTACGTCATGTCCCTGTTGTAAGGCATTGTTACGTCATGTCCCTGTTCTAAGGCAGGGTTACGTCATGTCCCTGTTGTAAGGCAGGGGTACGTCATGTCCCTGTTCTAAGGCAGGGTTACGTCATGTCCCTGTTCTAAGGCAGGGTTACGTCATGTCTCTGTTGTAATGCAGGGTTACGTCATGTCCCTGTTCTAAGGCAGGGTTACGTCATGTCCCTGTTCTAAGGCAGGATTACGTCATGTCCCTGATGTAAGGCAGGGTTACGTCATGTCCCTGTTGTAATGCAGGGTTACGTCATGTCTCTGTTCTAAGGCAGGGTTTCGTCATGTCCCTGTTGTAAGGCAGGGTTACGTCATGTCCCTGTTGTAAGGCAGGGTTACGTCATGTCCCTGTTGTAAGGCAGGGTTACGTCATGTCCCTGTTGTAAGGCAGGGTTACGTCATGTCCCTGTTCTAAGGCAGGGTTACGTCATGTCCCTGTTCTAAGGCAGGGTTACGTCATGTCCCTGTTGTAAGGCAGGGTTACGTCATGTCCCTGTTGTAAGGCAGGGTTACGTCATGTCCCTGTTCTAAGGCAGGGTTACGTCATGTCCCTGATGTAAGGCAGGGTTACGTCATGTCCCTGTTGTAAGGCAGGGTTACGTCATGTCCCTGTTCTAAGGCAGGGTTACGTCATGTCCCTGTTCTAAGGCAGGGTTACGTCATGTCTCTGTTGTAAGGCAGGGTTACGTCATGTCCCTGTTCTAAGGCAGGGTTACGTCATGTCCCTGTTCTAAGGCAGGGTTACGTCATGTCCCTGTTGTAAGGCAGGGTTACGTCATGTCCCTGTTGTAAGGCAGGGTTACGTCATGTCCCTGTTCTAAGGCAGGGTTACGTCATGTCCCTGTTGTAAGGCAGGGTTAAGTCATGTCTCTGTTCTAAGGCAGGGTTACGTCATGTCCCTGTTCTAAGGCAGGGTTACGTCATGTCTCTGTTGTAATGCAGGGTTACGTCATGTCCCTGTTCTAAGGCAGGGTTACGTCATGTCCCTGTTCTAAGGCAGGATTACGTCATGTCCCTGATGTAAGGCAGGGTTACGTCATGTCCCTGTTCTAAGGCAGGGTTACGTCATGTCCCTGTTGTAAGGCAGGGTTACGTCATGTCCCTGTTGTAAGGCAGGGTTACGTCATGTCCCTGTTCTAAGGCAGGGTTACGTCATGTCCCTGTTGTAAGGCAGGGGTACGTCATGTCCCTGTTCTAAGGCAGGGTTACGTCATGTCCCTGTTCTAAGGCAGGGTTACGTCATGTCTCTGTTGTAATGCAGGGTTACGTCATGTCCCTGTTCTAAGGCAGGGTTACGTCATGTCCCTGTTCTAAGGCAGGGTTACGTAATGTCCCTGTTGTAATGCAGGGTTACGTCATGTCCCTGTTGTAATGAAGGGTTACGTCATGTCTCTGATTTAAGGCAGGGTTACGTCATGTCTCTGTTGTAAGGCAGGGTTACGTCATGTCTCTGTTGTAATGCAGGGTTACGTCATGTCCCTGTTGAAATGCAGGGTTACGTCATGTCCCTATTGTAATGCAGGGTTACGTCATGTCCCTGTTGTAATGCAGGGTTACGTCATGTCCCTGTTGTAATGCAGGGTTACGTCATGTCCCTGTTGTAATGCAGGGTTACGTCATGTCCCTGTTGTAATGCAGGGTTACGTCATGTCCCTGTTGTAAGGCAGGGTTACGTCATGTCCCTTTTGTAATGCAGGGTTACGTCATGTCTCTGTTCTAAGGCAGGGTTACGTCATGTCCCTGTTGTAAGGCAGGGTTACGTCATGTCCCTGTTGTAAGGCAGGGTTACGTCATGTCCCTGTTGTAAGGCAGGGTTACGTCATGTCCCTGTTGTAATGCAGGGTTACGTCATGTCCCTGTTGTAAGGCAGGGTTACATCATGTCCCTGTTGTAATGCAGGGTTACGTCATGTCTCTGTTCTAAGGCAGGGTTTCGTCATGTCCCTGTTGTAAGGCAGGGTTACGTCATGTCCCTGTTGTAAGGCAGGGTTACGTCATGTCCCTGTTGTAAGGCAGGGTTACGTCATGTCCCTGTTGTAAGGCAGGGTTACGTCATGTCCCTGTTCTAAGGCAGGGTTACGTCATGTCCCTGTTCTAAGGCAGGGTTACGTCATGTCCCTGTTGTAAGGCAGGGTTACGTCATGTCCCTGTTGTAAGGCAGGGTTACGTCATGTCCCTGTTCTAAGGCAGGGTTACGTCATGTCCCTGATGTAAGGCAGGGTTACGTCATGTCCCTGTTGTAAGGCAGGGTTACGTCAAGTCCCTGTTCTAAGGCAGGGTTACGTCATGTCCCTGTTCTAAGGCAGGGTTACGTCATGTCTCTGTTGTAAGGCAGGGTTACGTCATGTCCCTGTTCTAAGGCAGGGTTACGTCATGTCCCTGTTCTAAGGCAGGGTTACGTCATGTCCCTGTTGTAAGGCAGGGTTACGTCATGTCCCTGTTGTAAGGCAGGGTTACGTCATGTCCCTGTTCTAAGGCAGGGTTACGTCATGTCCCTGTTGTAAGGCAGGGTTAAGTCATGTCTCTGTTCTAAGGCAGGGTTACGTCATGTCCCTGTTCTAAGGCAGGGTTACGTCATGTCTCTGTTGTAATGCAGGGTTACGTCATGTCCCTGTTCTAAGGCAGGGTTACGTCATGTCCCTGTTCTAAGGCAGGATTACGTCATGTCCCTGATGTAAGGCAGGGTTACGTCATGTCCCTGTTCTAAGGCAGGGTTACGTCATGTCCCTGTTGTAAGGCAGGGTTACGTCATGTCCCTGTTGTAAGGCAGGGTTACGTCATGTCCCTGTTCTAAGGCAGGGTTACGTCATGTCCCTGTTGTAAGGCAGGGGTACGTCATGTCCCTGTTCTAAGGCAGGGTTACGTCATGTCCCTGTTCTAAGGCAGGGTTACGTCATGTCTCTGTTGTAATGCAGGGTTACGTCATGTCCCTGTTCTAAGGCAGGGTTACGTCATGTCCCTGTTCTAAGGCAGGATTACGTCATGTCCCTGATGTAAGGCAGGGTTACGTCATGTCCCTGTTGTAATGCAGGGTTACGTCATGTCTCTGTTCTAAGGCAGGGTTTCGTCATGTCCCTGTTGTAAGGCAGGGTTACGTCATGTCCCTGTTGTAAGGCAGGGTTACGTCATGTCCCTGTTGTAAGGCAGGGTTACGTCATGTCCCTGTTGTAAGGCAGGGTTACGTCATGTCCCTGTTCTAAGGCAGGGTTACGTCATGTCCCTGTTCTAAGGCAGGGTTACGTCATGTCCCTGTTGTAAGGCAGGGTTACGTCATGTCCCTGTTGTAAGGCAGGGTTACGTCATGTCCCTGTTCTAAGGCAGGGTTACGTCATGTCCCTGATGTAAGGCAGGGTTACGTCATGTCCCTGTTGTAAGGCAGGGTTACGTCATGTCCCTGTTCTAAGGCAGGGTTACGTCATGTCCCTGTTCTAAGGCAGGGTTACGTCATGTCTCTGTTGTAAGGCAGGGTTACGTCATGTCCCTGTTCTAAGGCAGGGTTACGTCATGTCCCTGTTCTAAGGCAGGGTTACGTCATGTCCCTGTTGTAAGGCAGGGTTACGTCATGTCCCTGTTGTAAGGCAGGGTTACGTCATGTCCCTGTTCTAAGGCAGGGTTACGTCATGTCCCTGTTGTAAGGCAGGGTTAAGTCATGTCTCTGTTCTAAGGCAGGGTTACGTCATGTCCCTGATGTAAGGCAGGGTTACGTCATGTCCCTGTTCTAAGGCAGGGTTACGTCATGTCCCTGTTGTAAGGCAGGGTTACGTCATGTCCCTGTTGTAAGGCAGGGTTACGTCATGTCCCTGTTCTAAGGCAGGGTTACGTCATGTCCCTGTTGTAAGGCAGGGGTACGTCATGTCCCTGTTCTAAGGCAGGGTTACGTCATGTCCCTGTTCTAAGGCAGGGTTACGTCATGTCTCTGTTGTAATGCAGGGTTACGTCATGTCCCTGTTCTAAGGCAGGGTTACGTCATGTCCCTGTTCTAAGGCAGGATTACGTCATGTCCCTGATGTAAGGCAGGGTTACGTCATGTCCCTGTTGTAATGCAGGGTTACGTCATGTCTCTGTTCTAAGGCAGGGTTTCGTCATGTCCCTGTTGTAAGGCAGGGTTACGTCATGTCCCTGTTGTAAGGCAGGGTTACGTCATGTCCCTGTTGTAAGGCAGGGTTACGTCATGTCCCTGTTGTAAGGCAGGGTTACGTCATGTCCCTGTTCTAAGGCAGGGTTACGTCATGTCCCTGTTCTAAGGCAGGGTTACGTCATGTCCCTGTTGTAAGGCAGGGTTACGTCATGTCCCTGTTGTAAGGCAGGGTTACGTCATGTCCCTGTTCTAAGGCAGGGTTACGTCATGTCCCTGATGTAAGGCAGGGTTACGTCATGTCCCTGTTGTAAGGCAGGGTTACGTCATGTCCCTGTTCTAAGGCAGGGTTACGTCATGTCCCTGTTCTAAGGCAGGGTTACGTCATGTCTCTGTTGTAAGGCAGGGTTACGTCATGTCCCTGTTCTAAGGCAGGGTTACGTCATGTCCCTGTTCTAAGGCAGGGTTACGTCATGTCTCTGTTGTAATGCAGGGTTATGTCATGTCCCTGTTCTAAGGCAGGGTTACGTCATGTCCCTGTTGTAAGGCAGGGTTACGTCATGTCCCTGTTGTAAGGCAGGGTTACGTCATGTCCCTGTTGTAATGCAGGGTTACGTCATGTCCCTGTTGTAAGGCAGGGTTACATCATGTCCCTGTTGTAATGCAGGGTTACGTCATGTCTCTGTTCTAAGGCAGGGTTTCGTCATGTCCCTGTTGTAAGGCAGGGTTACGTCATGTCCCTGTTGTAAGGCAGGGTTACGTCATGTCCCTGTTGTAAGGCAGGGTTACGTCATGTCCCTGTTGTAAGGCAGGGTTACGTCATGTCCCTGTTCTAAGGCAGGGTTACGTCATGTCCCTGTTCTAAGGCAGGGTTACGTCATGTCCCTGTTGTAAGGCAGGGTTACGTCATGTCCCTGTTGTAAGGCAGGGTTACGTCATGTCCCTGTTCTAAGGCAGGGTTACGTCATGTCCCTGATGTAAGGCAGGGTTACGTCATGTCCCTGTTGTAAGGCAGGGTTACGTCATGTCCCTGTTCTAAGGCAGGGTTACGTCATGTCCCTGTTCTAAGGCAGGGTTACGTCATGTCTCTGTTGTAAGGCAGGGTTACGTCATGTCCCTGTTCTAAGGCAGGGTTACGTCATGTCCCTGTTCTAAGGCAGGGTTACGTCATGTCCCTGATGTAAGGCAGGGTTACGTCATGTCCCTGTTGTAAGGCAGGGTTACGTCATGTCCCTGTTCTAAGGCAGGGTTACGTCATGTCCCTGTTCTAAGGCAGGGTTACGTCATGTCTCTGTTGTAAGGCAGGGTTACGTCATGTCCCTGTTCTAAGGCAGGGTTACGTCATGTCCCTGTTCTAAGGCAGGGTTACGTCATGTCCCTGTTGTAAGGCAGGGTTACATCATGTCCCTGTTGTAATGCAGGGTTACGTCATGTCTCTGTTCTAAGGCAGGGTTTCGTCATGTCCCTGTTGTAAGGCAGGGTTACGTCATGTCCCTGTTGTAAGGCAGGGTTACGTCATGTCCCTGTTGTAAGGCAGGGTTACGTCATGTCCCTGTTGTAAGGCAGGGTTACGTCATGTCCCTGTTCTAAGGCAGGGTTACGTCATGTCCCTGTTCTAAGGCAGGGTTACGTCATGTCCCTGTTGTAAGGCAGGGTTACGTCATGTCCCTGTTGTAAGGCAGGGTTACGTCATGTCCCTGTTCTAAGGCAGGGTTACGTCATGTCCCTGATGTAAGGCAGGGTTACGTCATGTCCCTGTTGTAAGGCAGGGTTACGTCATGTCCCTGTTGTAAGGCAGGGGTACGTCATGTCCCTGTTCTAAGGCAGGGTTACGTCATGTCCCTGTTCTAAGGCAGGGTTACGTCATGTCTCTGTTGTAATGCAGGGTTACGTCATGTCCCTGTTCTAAGGCAGGGTTACGTCATGTCCCTGTTCTAAGGCAGGATTACGTCATGTCCCTGATGTAATGCAGGGTTACGTCATGTCCCTGTTCTAAGGCAGGGTTACGTCATGTCCCTGTTCTAAGGCAGGATTACGTCATGTCCCTGATGTAAGGCAGGGTTACGTCATGTCCCTGTTGTAATGCAGGGTTACGTCATGTCTCTGTTCTAAGGCAGGGTTTCGTCATGTCCCTGTTGTAAGGCAGGGTTACGTCATGTCCCTGTTGTAAGGCAGGGTTACGTCATGTCCCTGTTGTAAGGCAGGGTTACGTCATGTCCCTGTTGTAAGGCAGGGTTACGTCATGTCCCTGTTCTAAGGCAGGGTTACGTCATGTCCCTGTTCTAAGGCAGGGTTACGTCATGTCCCTGTTGTAAGGCAGGGTTACGTCATGTCCCTGTTGTAAGGCAGGGTTACGTCATGTCCCTGTTCTAAGGCAGGGTTACGTCATGTCCCTGATGTAAGGCAGGGTTACGTCATGTCCCTGTTGTAAGGCAGGGTTACGTCATGTCCCTGTTCTAAGGCAGGGTTACGTCATGTCCCTGTTCTAAGGCAGGGTTACGTCATGTCTCTGTTGTAAGGCAGGGTTACGTCATGTCCCTGTTCTAAGGCAGGGTTACGTCATGTCCCTGTTCTAAGGCAGGGTTACGTCATGTCTCTGTTGTAATGCAGGGTTATGTCATGTCCCTGTTCTAAGGCAGGGTTACGTCATGTCCCTGTTGTAAGGCAGGGTTACGTCATGTCCCTGTTGTAAGGCAGGGTTACGTCATGTCCCTGTTGTAATGCAGGGTTACGTCATGTCCCTGTTGTAAGGCAGGGTTACATCATGTCCCTGTTGTAATGCAGGGTTACGTCATGTCTCTGTTCTAAGGCAGGGTTTCGTCATGTCCCTGTTGTAAGGCAGGGTTACGTCATGTCCCTGTTGTAAGGCAGGGTTACGTCATGTCCCTGTTGTAAGGCAGGGTTACGTCATGTCCCTGTTGTAAGGCAGGGTTACGTCATGTCCCTGTTCTAAGGCAGGGTTACGTCATGTCCCTGTTCTAAGGCAGGGTTACGTCATGTCCCTGTTGTAAGGCAGGGTTACGTCATGTCCCTGTTGTAAGGCAGGGTTACGTCATGTCCCTGTTCTAAGGCAGGGTTACGTCATGTCCCTGATGTAAGGCAGGGTTACGTCATGTCCCTGTTGTAAGGCAGGGTTACGTCATGTCCCTGTTCTAAGGCAGGGTTACGTCATGTCCCTGTTCTAAGGCAGGGTTACGTCATGTCTCTGTTGTAAGGCAGGGTTACGTCATGTCCCTGTTCTAAGGCAGGGTTACGTCATGTCCCTGTTCTAAGGCAGGGTTACGTCATGTCCCTGATGTAAGGCAGGGTTACGTCATGTCCCTGTTGTAAGGCAGGGTTACGTCATGTCCCTGTTCTAAGGCAGGGTTACGTCATGTCCCTGTTCTAAGGCAGGGTTACGTCATGTCTCTGTTGTAAGGCAGGGTTACGTCATGTCCCTGTTCTAAGGCAGGGTTACGTCATGTCCCTGTTCTAAGGCAGGGTTACGTCATGTCCCTGTTGTAAGGCAGGGTTACATCATGTCCCTGTTGTAATGCAGGGTTACGTCATGTCTCTGTTCTAAGGCAGGGTTTCGTCATGTCCCTGTTGTAAGGCAGGGTTACGTCATGTCCCTGTTGTAAGGCAGGGTTACGTCATGTCCCTGTTGTAAGGCAGGGTTACGTCATGTCCCTGTTGTAAGGCAGGGTTACGTCATGTCCCTGTTCTAAGGCAGGGTTACGTCATGTCCCTGTTCTAAGGCAGGGTTACGTCATGTCCCTGTTGTAAGGCAGGGTTACGTCATGTCCCTGTTGTAAGGCAGGGTTACGTCATGTCCCTGTTCTAAGGCAGGGTTACGTCATGTCCCTGATGTAAGGCAGGGTTACGTCATGTCCCTGTTGTAAGGCAGGGTTACGTCATGTCCCTGTTCTAAGGCAGGGTTACGTCATGTCCCTGTTCTAAGGCAGGGTTACGTCATGTCTCTGTTGTAAGGCAGGGTTACGTCATGTCCCTGTTCTAAGGCAGGGTTACGTCATGTCCCTGTTCTAAGGCAGGGTTACGTCATGTCCCTGTTGTAAGGCAGGGTTACGTCATGTCCCTGTTGTAAGGCAGGGTTACGTCATGTCCCTGTTCTAAGGCAGGGTTACGTCATGTCCCTGTTGTAAGGCAGGGTTAAGTCATGTCTCTGTTCTAAGGCAGGGTTACGTCATGTCCCTGTTCTAAGGCAGGGTTACGTCATGTCTCTGTTGTAATGCAGGGTTACGTCATGTCCCTGTTCTAAGGCAGGGTTACGTCATGTCCCTGTTCTAAGGCAGGATTACGTCATGTCCCTGATGTAAGGCAGGGTTACGTCATGTCCCTGTTCTAAGGCAGGGTTACGTCATGTCCCTGTTGTAAGGCAGGGTTACGTCATGTCCCTGTTGTAAGGCAGGGTTACGTCATGTCCCTGTTCTAAGGCAGGGTTACGTCATGTCCCTGTTGTAAGGCAGGGGTACGTCATGTCCCTGTTCTAAGGCAGGGTTACGTCATGTCCCTGTTCTAAGGCAGGGTTACGTCATGTCTCTGTTGTAATGCAGGGTTACGTCATGTCCCTGTTCTAAGGCAGGGTTACGTCATGTCCCTGTTCTAAGGCAGGGTTACGTAATGTCCCTGTTGTAATGCAGGGTTACGTCATGTCCCTGTTGTAATGAAGGGTTACGTCATGTCTCTGATTTAAGGCAGGGTTACGTCATGTCTCTGTTGTAAGGCAGGGTTACGTCATGTCTCTGTTGTAATGCAGGGTTACGTCATGTCCCTGTTGAAATGCAGGGTTACGTCATGTCCCTATTGTAATGCAGGGTTACGTCATGTCCCTGTTGTAAGGCAGGGTTACGTCATGTCCCTGTTGTAATGCAGGGTTACGTCATGTCCCTGTTGTAATGCAGGGTTACGTCATGTCCCTGTTGTAATGCAGGGTTACGTCATGTCCCTGTTGTAATGCAGGGTTACATCATGTCCCTGTTGTAAGGCAGGGTTACATCATGTCCCTTTTGTAATGCAGGGTTACGTCATGTCTCTGTTCTAAGGCAGGGTTACGTCATGTCCCTGTTGTAAGGCAGGGTTACGTCATGTCCCTGTTGTAAGGCAGGGTTACGTCATGTCCCTGTTGTAAGGCAGGGTTACGTCATGTCCCTGTTGTAATGCAGGGTTACGTCATGTCCCTGTTGTAAGGCAGGGTTACATCATGTCCCTGTTGTAATGCAGGGTTACGTCATGTCTCTGTTCTAAGGCAGGGTTTCGTCATGTCCCTGTTGTAAGGCAGGGTTACGTCATGTCCCTGTTGTAAGGCAGGGTTACGTCATGTCCCTGTTGTAAGGCAGGGTTACGTCATGTCCCTGTTGTAAGGCAGGGTTACGTCATGTCCCTGTTCTAAGGCAGGGTTACGTCATGTCCCTGTTCTAAGGCAGGGTTACGTCATGTCCCTGTTGTAAGGCAGGGTTACGTCATGTCCCTGTTGTAAGGCAGGGTTACGTCATGTCCCTGTTCTAAGGCAGGGTTACGTCATGTCCCTGATGTAAGGCAGGGTTACGTCATGTCCCTGTTGTAAGGCAGGGTTACGTCATGTCCCTGTTCTAAGGCAGGGTTACGTCATGTCCCTGTTCTAAGGCAGGGTTACGTCATGTCTCTGTTGTAAGGCAGGGTTACGTCATGTCCCTGTTCTAAGGCAGGGTTACGTCATGTCCCTGTTCTAAGGCAGGGTTACGTCATGTCCCTGTTGTAAGGCAGGGTTACGTCATGTCCCTGTTGTAAGGCAGGGTTACGTCATGTCCCTGTTCTAAGGCAGGGTTACGTCATGTCCCTGTTGTAAGGCAGGGTTAAGTCATGTCTCTGTTCTAAGGCAGGGTTACGTCATGTCCCTGTTGTAAGGCAGGGTTACGTCATGTCCCTGTTCTAAGGCAGGGTTACGTCATGTCCCTGTTCTAAGGCAGGGTTACGTCATGTCCCTGTTGTAAGGCAGGGTTACGTCATGTCCCTGTTGTAAGGCAGGGTTACTTCATGTCCCTGTTCTAAGGCAGGGTTACGTCATGTCCCTGATGTAAGGCAGGGTTACGTCATGTCCCTGTTGTAAGGCAGGGTTACGTCATGTCCCTGTTCTAAGGCAGGGTTACGTCATGTCCCTGTTCTAAGGCAGGGTTACGTCATGTCTCTGTTGTAAGGCAGGGTTACGTCATGTCCCTGTTCTAAGGCAGGGTTACGTCATGTCCCTGTTCTAAGGCAGGGTTACGTCATGTCCCTGTTGTAAGGCAGGGTTACGTCATGTCCCTGTTGTAAGGCAGGGTTACGTCATGTCCCTGTTGTAAGGCAGGGTTACGTCATGTCCCTGTTGTAATGCAGGGTTACGTCATGTCCCTGTTGTAAGGCAGGGTTACATCATGTCCCTGTTGTAATGCAGGGTTACGTCATGTCTCTGTTCTAAGGCAGGGTTTCGTCATGTCCCTGTTGTAAGGCAGGGTTACGTCATGTCCCTGTTGTAAGGCAGGGTTACGTCATGTCCCTGTTGTAAGGCAGGGTTACGTCATGTCCCTGTTGTAAGGCAGGGTTACGTCATGTCCCTGTTCTAAGGCAGGGTTACGTCATGTCCCTGTTCTAAGGCAGGGTTACGTCATGTCTCTGTTCTAAGGCAGGGTTTCGTCATGTCCCTGTTGTAAGGCAGGGTTACGTCATGTCCCTGTTGTAAGGCAGGGTTACGTCATGTCCCTGTTGTAAGGCAGGGTTACGTCATGTCCCTGTTGTAAGGCAGGGTTACGTCATGTCCCTGTTCTAAGGCAGGGTTACGTCATGTCCCTGTTCTAAGGCAGGGTTACGTCATGTCCCTGTTGTAAGGCAGGGTTACGTCATGTCCCTGTTGTAAGGCAGGGTTACGTCATGTCCCTGTTCTAAGGCAGGGTTACGTCATGTCCCTGATGTAAGGCAGGGTTACGTCATGTCCCTGTTGTAAGGCAGGGTTACGTCATGTCCCTGTTCTAAGGCAGGGTTACGTCATGTCCCTGTTCTAAGGCAGGGTTACGTCATGTCTCTGTTGTAAGGCAGGGTTACGTCATGTCCCTGTTCTAAGGCAGGGTTATGTCATGTCCCTGTTCTAAGGCAGGGTTACGTCATGTCCCTGTTGTAAGGCAGGGTTACGTCATGTCCCTGTTGTAAGGCAGGGTTACGTCATGTCCCTGTTCTAAGGCAGGGTTACGTCATGTCCCTGTTGTAAGGCAGGGTTAAGTCATGTCTCTGTTCTAAGGCAGGGTTACGTCATGTCCCTGTTCTAAGGCAGGGTTACGTCATGTCTCTGTTGTAATGCAGGGTTACGTCATGTCCCTGTTCTAAGGCAGGGTTACGTCATGTCCCTGTTCTAAGGCAGGATTACGTCATGTCCCTGATGTAAGGCAGGGTTACGTCATGTCCCTGTTCTAAGGCAGGGTTACGTCATGTCCCTGTTGTAAGGCAGGGTTACGTCATGTCCCTGTTGTAAGGCAGGGTTACGTCATGTCCCTGTTCTAAGGCAGGGTTACGTCATGTCCCTGTTGTAAGGCAGGGGTACGTCATGTCCCTGTTCTAAGGCAGGGTTACGTCATGTCCCTGTTCTAAGGCAGGGTTACGTCATGTCTCTGTTGTAATGCAGGGTTACGTCATGTCCCTGTTCTAAGGCAGGGTTACGTCATGTCCCTGTTCTAAGGCAGGATTACGTCATGTCCCTGATGTAAGGCAGGGTTACGGCATGTCCCTGTTGTAATGCAGGGTTACGTCATGTCTCTGTTCTAAGGCAGGGTTTCGTCATGTCCCTGTTGTAAGGCAGGGTTACGTCATGTCCCTGTTGTAAGGCAGGGTTACGTCATGTCCCTGTTGTAAGGCAGGGTTACGTCATGTCCCTGTTGTAAGGCAGGGTTACGTCATGTCCCTGTTCTAAGGCAGGGTTACGTCATGTCCCTGTTCTAAGGCAGGGTTACGTCATGTCCCTGTTGTAAGGCAGGGTTACGTCATGTCCCTGTTGTAAGGCAGGGTTACGTCATGTCCCTGTTCTAAGGCAGGGTTACGTCATGTCCCTGATGTAAGGCAGGGTTACGTCATGTCCCTGTTGTAAGGCAGGGTTACGTCATGTCCCTGTTCTAAGGCAGGGTTACGTCATGTCCCTGTTCTAAGGCAGGGTTACGTCATGTCTCTGTTGTAAGGCAGGGTTACGTCATGTCCCTGTTCTAAGGCAGGGTTACGTCATGTCCCTGTTCTAAGGCAGGGTTACGTCATGTCCCTGTTGTAAGGCAGGGTTACGTCATGTCCCTGTTGTAAGGCAGGGTTACGTCATGTCCCTGTTCTAAGGCAGGATTACGTCATGTCCCTGATGTAAGGCAGGGTTACGTCATGTCCCTGTTCTAAGGCAGGGTTACGTCATGTCCCTGTTGTAAGGCAGGGTTACGTCATGTCCCTGTTGTAAGGCAGGGTTACGTCATGTCCCTGTTCTAAGGCAGGGTTACGTCATGTCCCTGTTGTAAGGCAGGGGTACGTCATGTCCCTGTTCTAAGGCAGGGTTACGTCATGTCCCTGTTCTAAGGCAGGGTTACGTCATGTCTCTGTTGTAATGCAGGGTTACGTCATGTCCCTGTTCTAAGGCAGGGTTACGTCATGTCCCTGTTCTAAGGCAGGATTACGTCATGTCCCTGATGTAAGGCAGGGTTACGTCATGTCCCTGTTCTAAGGCAGGGTTACGTCATGTCCCTGTTGTAAGGCAGGGTTACGTCATGTCCCTGTTGTAAGGCAGGGTTACGTCATGTCCCTGTTCTAAGGCAGGGTTACGTCATGTCCCTGTTGTAAGGCAGGGTTACGTAATGTCTCTGTTCTAATGCAGGGTTACGTCATGTCCCTGTTCTAAGGCAGGGTTACGTCATGTCCCTGTTGTAAGGCAGGGTTACGTAATGTCTCTGTTCTAAGGCAGGGTTACGTCATGTCCCTGTTCTAAGGCAGGGTTACGTCATGTCCCTGTTCTAAGGCAGGGTTACGTCATGTCCCTGTTGTAAGGCAGGGTTACGTCATGTCCCTGTTGTAAGGCAGGGTTACGTCATGTCCCTGTTCTAAGGCAGGGTTACATGATGTCCCTGTTCTAAGGCAGGGTTAAGTCATGTCCCTGTTCTAAGGCAGGGTTACGTCATGTCTCTGTTCTAAGGCAGGGTTACGTCATGTCCCTGTTCTAAGGCAGGGTTACGTCATGTCCCTGTTCTAAGGCAGGGTTACGTCATGTCTCTGTTGTAAGGCAGGGTTACGTCATGTCCCTGTTCTAAGGCAGGGTTACGTCATGTCCCTGTTCTAAGGCAGGGTTACGTCATGTCCCTGTTGTAAGGCAGGGTTACGTCATGTCCCTGTTGTAAGGCAGGGTTACGTCATGTCCCTGTTGTAAGGCAGGGTTACGTCATGTCCCTGTTGTAATGCAGGGTTACGTCATGTCCCTGTTGTAAGGCAGGGTTACATCATGTCCCTGTTGTAATGCAGGGTTACGTCATGTCTCTGTTCTAAGGCAGGGTTTCGTCATGTCCCTGTTGTAAGGCAGGGTTACGTCATGTCCCTGTTGTAAGGCAGGGTTACGTCATGTCCCTGTTGTAAGGCAGGGTTACGTCATGTCCCTGTTGTAAGGCAGGGTTACGTCATGTCCCTGTTCTAAGGCAGGGTTACGTCATGTCCCTGTTCTAAGGCAGGGTTACGTCATGTCTCTGTTCTAAGGCAGGGTTTCGTCATGTCCCTGTTGTAAGGCAGGGTTACGTCATGTCCCTGTTGTAAGGCAGGGTTACGTCATGTCCCTGTTGTAAGGCAGGGTTACGTCATGTCCCTGTTGTAAGGCAGGGTTACGTCATGTCCCTGTTCTAAGGCAGGGTTACGTCATGTCCCTGTTCTAAGGCAGGGTTACGTCATGTCCCTGTTGTAAGGCAGGGTTACGTCATGTCCCTGTTGTAAGGCAGGGTTACGTCATGTCCCTGTTCTAAGGCAGGGTTACGTCATGTCCCTGATGTAAGGCAGGGTTACGTCATGTCCCTGTTGTAAGGCAGGGTTACGTCATGTCCCTGTTCTAAGGCAGGGTTACGTCATGTCCCTGTTCTAAGGCAGGGTTACGTCATGTCTCTGTTGTAAGGCAGGGTTACGTCATGTCCCTGTTCTAAGGCAGGGTTATGTCATGTCCCTGTTCTAAGGCAGGGTTACGTCATGTCCCTGTTGTAAGGCAGGGTTACGTCATGTCCCTGTTGTAAGGCAGGGTTACGTCATGTCCCTGTTCTAAGGCAGGGTTACGTCATGTCCCTGTTGTAAGGCAGGGTTAAGTCATGTCTCTGTTCTAAGGCAGGGTTACGTCATGTCCCTGTTCTAAGGCAGGGTTACGTCATGTCTCTGTTGTAATGCAGGGTTACGTCATGTCCCTGTTCTAAGGCAGGGTTACGTCATGTCCCTGTTCTAAGGCAGGATTACGTCATGTCCCTGATGTAAGGCAGGGTTACGTCATGTCCCTGTTCTAAGGCAGGGTTACGTCATGTCCCTGTTGTAAGGCAGGGTTACGTCATGTCCCTGTTGTAAGGCAGGGTTACGTCATGTCCCTGTTCTAAGGCAGGGTTACGTCATGTCCCTGTTGTAAGGCAGGGGTACGTCATGTCCCTGTTCTAAGGCAGGGTTACGTCATGTCCCTGTTCTAAGGCAGGGTTACGTCATGTCTCTGTTGTAATGCAGGGTTACGTCATGTCCCTGTTCTAAGGCAGGGTTACGTCATGTCCCTGTTCTAAGGCAGGATTACGTCATGTCCCTGATGTAAGGCAGGGTTACGGCATGTCCCTGTTGTAATGCAGGGTTACGTCATGTCTCTGTTCTAAGGCAGGGTTTCGTCATGTCCCTGTTGTAAGGCAGGGTTACGTCATGTCCCTGTTGTAAGGCAGGGTTACGTCATGTCCCTGTTGTAAGGCAGGGTTACGTCATGTCCCTGTTGTAAGGCAGGGTTACGTCATGTCCCTGTTCTAAGGCAGGGTTACGTCATGTCCCTGTTCTAAGGCAGGGTTACGTCATGTCCCTGTTGTAAGGCAGGGTTACGTCATGTCCCTGTTGTAAGGCAGGGTTACGTCATGTCCCTGTTCTAAGGCAGGGTTACGTCATGTCCCTGATGTAAGGCAGGGTTACGTCATGTCCCTGTTGTAAGGCAGGGTTACGTCATGTCCCTGTTCTAAGGCAGGGTTACGTCATGTCCCTGTTCTAAGGCAGGGTTACGTCATGTCTCTGTTGTAAGGCAGGGTTACGTCATGTCCCTGTTCTAAGGCAGGGTTACGTCATGTCCCTGTTCTAAGGCAGGGTTACGTCATGTCCCTGTTGTAAGGCAGGGTTACGTCATGTCCCTGTTGTAAGGCAGGGTTACGTCATGTCCCTGTTCTAAGGCAGGATTACGTCATGTCCCTGATGTAAGGCAGGGTTACGTCATGTCCCTGTTCTAAGGCAGGGTTACGTCATGTCCCTGTTGTAAGGCAGGGTTACGTCATGTCCCTGTTGTAAGGCAGGGTTACGTCATGTCCCTGTTCTAAGGCAGGGTTACGTCATGTCCCTGTTGTAAGGCAGGGGTACGTCATGTCCCTGTTCTAAGGCAGGGTTACGTCATGTCCCTGTTCTAAGGCAGGGTTACGTCATGTCTCTGTTGTAATGCAGGGTTACGTCATGTCCCTGTTCTAAGGCAGGGTTACGTCATGTCCCTGTTCTAAGGCAGGATTACGTCATGTCCCTGATGTAAGGCAGGGTTACGTCATGTCCCTGTTCTAAGGCAGGGTTACGTCATGTCCCTGTTGTAAGGCAGGGTTACGTCATGTCCCTGTTGTAAGGCAGGGTTACGTCATGTCCCTGTTCTAAGGCAGGGTTACGTCATGTCCCTGTTGTAAGGCAGGGTTACGTAATGTCTCTGTTCTAATGCAGGGTTACGTCATGTCCCTGTTCTAAGGCAGGGTTACGTCATGTCCCTGTTGTAAGGCAGGGTTACGTAATGTCTCTGTTCTAAGGCAGGGTTACGTCATGTCCCTGTTCTAAGGCAGGGTTACGTCATGTCCCTGTTCTAAGGCAGGGTTACGTCATGTCCCTGTTGTAAGGCAGGGTTACGTCATGTCCCTGTTGTAAGGCAGGGTTACGTCATGTCCCTGTTCTAAGGCAGGGTTACATGATGTCCCTGTTCTAAGGCAGGGTTAAGTCATGTCCCTGTTCTAAGGCAGGGTTACGTCATGTCTCTGTTCTAAGGCAGGGTTACGTCATGTCCCTGTTGTAATGCAGGGTTACGTCATGTCTCTGATTTAAGGCAGGGTTACGTCATGTCTCTGTTGTAAGGTAGGGTTACGTCATGTCTCTGTTGTAAGGCAGGCTTAAGTCATGTCTCTGTTGTAATTGAGGGTTACGTCATGTCTCTGTTTTAATGCAGGGTTACGTCATGTCCCTGTTGTAAGGCAGGGTTACATCATGTCCCTGTTGTAAGGCCAGGTTACGTCATGTCTCTGTTGTAATGCAGGGTTACGTCATGTCCCTGTTGTAATGCAGGGTTACGTCATGTCCCTGTTGTAATGCAGGGTTACGTCATGTCTCTGATTTAAGGCAGGGTTACGTCATGTCTCTGTTGTAAGGCAGGGTTACGTCATGCCTCTGTTGTAATGCAGGGTTACGTCATGTCCCTGTTGTAATGCAGGGTTACGTCATGTCCCTGTTGCAATGCAGGGTTACGTCATGTCCCTGTTGTAAGGCTGGGTTACGTCATGTCTCTGTTGTAAGGCAGGGTTACGTCATGTCCCTGTTGTAAGGCAGGGTTACGTCATGTCCCTGATGTAAGGCAGGGTTACGTCATGTCCCTGTTGTAAGGCAGGGTTACGTCATGTCCCTGTTGTAAGGCAGGGTTACGTCATGTCCCTGTTGTAAGGCAGGGTTACGTCATGTCCCTGTTGTAAGGCAGGGTTACGTCATGTCCCTGTTGTAAGGCAGGGTTACGTCATGTCCCTGTTCTAAGGCAGGGTTACGTCATGTCCCTGTTGTAAGGCAGGGTTACGTCATGTCCCTGTTGTAAGGCAGGGTTACGTCATGTCCCTGTTGTAAGGCAGGGTTACGTCATGTCCCTGTTCTAAGGCAGGGTTACGTCATGTCCCTGATGTAAGGCAGGGTTACGTCCTGTCCCTGTTGTAAGGCAGGGTTACGTCATGTCCCTGTTCTAAGGCAGGGTTACGTCATGTCCCTGTTGTAAGGCAGGGTTGCGTCATGTCTCTGTTGTAATGCAGGGTTACGTCATGTCCCTGTTCTAAGGCAGGGTTACGTCATGTCCCTGTTCTAAGGCAGGATTACGTCATGTCCCTGATGTAAGGCAGGGTTACGTCATGTCCCTGTTCTAAGGCAGGGTTACGTCATGTCCCTGTTGTAAGGCAGGGTTACGTCATGTCCCTGTTGTAAGGCAGGGTTACGTCATGTCCCTGTTCTAAGGCAGGGTTACGTCATGTCCCTGTTGTAAGGCAGGGTTACGTAATGTCTCTGTTCTAAGGCAGGGTTACGTCATGTCCCTGTTCTAAGGCAGGGTTACGTCATGTCCCTGTTGTAAGGCAGGGTTACGTAATGTCTCTGTTCTAAGGCAGGGTTACGTCATGTCCCTGTTCTAAGGCAGGGTTACGTCATGTCCCTGTTCTAAGGCAGGGTTACGTCATGTCCCTGTTGTAAGGCAGGGTTACGTCATGTCCCTGTTGTAAGGCAGGGTTACGTCATGTCCCTGTTCTAAGGCAGGGTTACATCATGTCCCTGTTGTAAGGCCAGGTTACGTCATGTCCCTATTTTAAGGCAGGGTTACGTCATGTCCCTGTTGCAAGGCAGGGTTACGTCATGTCCCTGTTGTAAGGCAGGGTTACGTCATGTCCCTGTTCTAAGGCAGGGTTACATGATGTCCCTGTTCTAAGGCAGGGTTAAGTCATGTCCCTGTTCTAAGGCAGGGTTACGTCATGTCTCTGTTCTAAGGCAGGGTTACGTCATGTCCCTGTTGTAATGCAGGGTTACGTCATGTCTCTGATTTAAGGCAGGGTTACGTCATGTTTCTGTTGTAAGGCAGGGTTACGTCATGTCTCTGTTGTAAGGCAGGCTTAAGTCATGTCTCTGTTGTAATTGAGGGTTACGTCATGTCTCTGTTTTAATGCAGGGTTACGTCATGTCCCTGTTGTAAGGCAGGGTTACATCATGTCCCTGTTGTAAGGCCAGGTTACGTCATGTCTCTGTTGTAATGCAGGGTTACGTCATGTCCCTGTTGTAATGCAGGGTTACGTCATGTCCCTGTTGTAATGCAGGGTTACGTCATGTCTCTGATTTAAGGCAGGGTTACGTCATGTCTCTGTTGTAAGGCAGGGTTACGTCATGCCTCTGTTGTAATGCAGTGTTACGTCATGTCCCTGTTGTAAGGCAGGGTTACGTCATGTCCCTGATGTAAGGCAGGGTTACGTCATGTCCCTGTTGTAAGGCAGGGTTACGTCATGTCCCTGTTGCAATGCAGGGTTACGTCATGTCCCTGTTGTAAGGCTGGGTTACGTCATGTCTCTGTTGTAAGGCAGGGTTACGTCATGTCCCTGTTGTAAGGCAGGGTTACGTCATGTCCCTGATGTAAGGCAGGGTTACGTCATGTCCCTGTTGTAAGGCAGGGTTACGTCATGTCCCTGTTGTAAGGCAGGGTTACGTCATGTCCCTGTTGTAAGGCAGGGTTACGTCATGTCCCTGTTGTAAGGCAGGGTTACGTCATGTCCCTGTTGTAAGGCAGGGTTACGTCATGTCCCTGTTCTAAGGCAGGGTTACGTCATGTCCCTGTTGTAAGGCAGGGTTACGTCATGTCCCTGTTGTAAGGCAGGGTTACGTCATGTCCCTGTTGTAAGGCAGGGTTACGTCATGTCCCTGTTCTAAGGCAGGGTTACGTCATGTCCCTGATGTAAGGCAGGGTTACGTCCTGTCCCTGTTGTAAGGCAGGGTTACGTCATGTCCCTGTTCTAAGGCAGGGTTACGTCATGTCCCTGTTGTAAGGCAGGGTTGCGTCATGTCTCTGTTGTAATGCAGGGTTACGTCATGTCCCTGTTCTAAGGCAGGGTTACGTCATGTCCCTGTTCTAAGGCAGGATTACGTCATGTCCCTGATGTAAGGCAGGGTTACGTCATGTCCCTGTTCTAAGGCAGGGTTACGTCATGTCCCTGTTGTAAGGCAGGGTTACGTCATGTCCCTGTTGTAAGGCAGGGTTACGTCATGTCCCTGTTCTAAGGCAGGGTTACGTCATGTCCCTGTTGTAAGGCAGGGTTACGTAATGTCTCTGTTCTAAGGCAGGGTTACGTCATGTCCCTGTTCTAAGGCAGGGTTACGTCATGTCCCTGTTGTAAGGCAGGGTTACGTAATGTCTCTGTTCTAAGGCAGGGTTACGTCATGTCCCTGTTCTAAGGCAGGGTTACGTCATGTCCCTGTTCTAAGGCAGGGTTACGTCATGTCCCTGTTGTAAGGCAGGGTTACGTCATGTCCCTGTTGTAAGGCAGGGTTACGTCATGTCCCTGTTCTAAGGCAGGGTTACATCATGTCCCTGTTGTAAGGCCAGGTTACGTCATGTCCCTATTTTAAGGCAGGGTTACGTCATGTCCCTGTTGCAAGGCAGGGTTACGTCATGTCCCTGTTGTAAGGCAGGGTTACGTCATGTCCCTGTTCTAAGGCAGGGTTACATGATGTCCCTGTTCTAAGGCAGGGTTAAGTCATGTCCCTGTTCTAAGGCAGGGTTACGTCATGTCTCTGTTCTAAGGCAGGGTTACGTCATGTCCCTGTTGTAATGCAGGGTTACGTCATGTCTCTGATTTAAGGCAGGGTTACGTCATGTTTCTGTTGTAAGGCAGGGTTACGTCATGTCTCTGTTGTAAGGCAGGCTTAAGTCATGTCTCTGTTGTAATTGAGGGTTACGTCATGTCTCTGTTTTAATGCAGGGTTACGTCATGTCCCTGTTGTAAGGCAGGGTTACATCATGTCCCTGTTGTAAGGCCAGGTTACGTCATGTCTCTGTTGTAATGCAGGGTTACGTCATGTCCCTGTTGTAATGCAGGGTTACGTCATGTCCCTGTTGTAATGCAGGGTTACGTCATGTCTCTGATTTAAGGCAGGGTTACGTCATGTCTCTGTTGTAAGGCAGGGTTACGTCATGCCTCTGTTGTAATGCAGTGTTACGTCATGTCCCTGTTGTAAGGCAGGGTTACGTCATGTCCCTGATGTAAGGCAGGGTTACGTCATGTCCCTGTTGTAAGGCAGGGTTACGTCATGTCCCTGTTCTAAGGCAGGGTTACGTCATGTCCCTGTTCTAAGGCAGGGTTACGTCATGTCTCTGTTGTAATGCAGGGTTACGTCATGTCCCTGTTCTAAGGCAGGGTTACGTCATGTCCCTGATGTAAGGCAGGGTTACGTCATGTCCCTGTTGTAAGGCAGGGTTACGTCATGTCCCTGTTCTAAGGCAGGATTACGTCATGTCCCTGATGTAAGGCAGGGTTACGTCATGTCCCTGTTCTAAGGCAGGGTTACGTCATGTCCCTGATGTAAGGCAGGGTTACGTCATGTCCCTGATGTAAGGCAGGGTTACGTCATGTCCCTGTTGTAAAGCAGGGTTACGTCATGTCCCTGTTGTAAGGCAGAGTTACGTCATGTCCTTGATGTAAGGCAGGGTTACGTCATGTCCCTGATGTAAGGCAGGGTTACGTCATGTCCCTGTTGTAAGGCAGGGTTACATCATGTCCCTGTGCTAATGCAGGGTTAAGTCATGTCCCTGTTCTAAGGCAGGGTTACGTCATGTCCCTGTTGAAAGGCAGGGTTACGTCATGTCTCTGTTGTAATGCAGGGTTACGTCATGTCCCTGTTGTAATGCAGGGTTACGTCATGTCCCTGTTGTAAGGCAGGGTTACGTCATGTCCCTGTTCTAAGGCAGGGTTACGTCATGTCCCTGTTGTAAGGCAGGGTTACGTCATGTCCCTGTTCTAAGGCAGGGTTACGTCAAGTCCCTGTTGTAATGCAGGGTTACATGATGTCCCTGTTCTAAGGCAGGGTTAAGTCATGTCCCTGTTCTAAGGCAGGGTTACGTCATGTCTCTGTTCTAAGGCAGGGTTACGTCATGTCCCTGATGTAAGGCAGGGTTACATCATGTCCCTGTTGTATTGCAGGGTTACGTCATGTCTCTGTTGTAATGCAGGGTTACGTCATGTCCCTGTTGTAAGGCAGGGTTACATAATGTCCCTGTTGTAATGCAGGGTTACGTCATGTCCCTGTTGTAATGCAGGGTTACGTCATGTCCCTGTTGTAATGCAGGGTTACGTCATGTCTCTCATTTAAGGCAGGGTTACGTCATGTCTCTGTTGTAAGGCAGGGTTACGTCATGTCTCTGTTGTAATGCAGGGTTACGTCATGTCCCTGTTGAAATGCAGGGTTACGTCATGTCCCTGTTGTAATGCAGGGTTACGTCATGTCCCTGTTGTAAGGCAGGGTTACGTCATGTCTCTGTTGTAAGGCAGGGTTACGTCATGTCCCTGATGTAAGGCAGGGATACGTCATGTCCCTGTTGTAATGCAGGGTTACGTCATGTCCCTGTTGTAAGGCAGGGTTACGTCATGTCCCTGATATAAGGCAAGGTTACGTCATGTCCCTGATGTAAGGCAGGGTTACGTCATGTCCCTGTTGTAAGGCAGGGTTACGTCATGTCCCTGTTCTAAGGCAGGGTTACGTCATGTCCCTGTTCTAAGGCAGGGTTACGTCATGTCTCTGTTGTAAGGCAGGGTTACGTCATGTTCCTGTTCTAAGGCAGGGTTACGTCATGTCCCTGTTCTAAGGCAGGATTACGTCATGTCCCTGATGTAAGGCAGGGTTACGTCATGTCCCTGTTCTAAGGCAGGGTTACGTAATGTCCCTGTTGTAATGCAGGGTTACGTCATGTCCCTGTTGTAATGCAGGGTTACGTCATGTCCCTATTGTAATGCAGGGTTACGTCATGTCCCTGTTGTAAGGCAGGGTTACGTCATGTCCCTGTTGTAATGCAGGGTTACGTCATGTCCCTGTTGTAATGCAGGGTTACGTCATGTCCCTGTTGTAATGCAGGGTTACGTCATGTCCCTGTTGTAAGGCAGGGTTACATCATGTCCCTTTTGTAATGCAGGGTTACGTCATGTCTCTGTTCTAAGGCAGGGTTACGTCATGTCCCTGTTGTAAGGCAGGGTTACGTCATGTCCCTGTTGTAAGGCAGGGTTACGTCATGTCCCTGTTGTAAGGCAGGGTTACGTCATGTCCCTGTTGTAATGCAGGGTTACGTCATGTCCCTGTTGTAAGGCAGGGTTACATCATGTCCCTGTTGTAATGCAGGGTTACGTCATGTCTCTGTTCTAAGGCAGGGTTTTGTCATGTCCCTGTTGTAAGGCAGGGTTACGTCATGTCCCTGTTGTAAGGCAGGGTTACGTCATGTCCCTGTTGTAAGGCAGGGTTACGTCATGTCCCTGTTGTAAGGCAGGGTTACGTCATGTCCCTGTTCTAAGGCAGGGTTACGTCATGTCCCTGTTCTAAGGCAGGGTTACGTCATGTCCCTGTTGTAAGGCAGGGTTACGTCATGTCCCTGTTGTAAGGCAGGGTTACGTCATGTCCCTGTTCTAAGGCAGGGTTACGTCATGTCCCTGATGTAAGGCAGGGTTACGTCATGTCCCTGTTGTAAGGCAGGGTTACGTCATGTCCCTGTTCTAAGGCAGGGTTACGTCATGTCCCTGTTCTAAGGCAGGGTTACGTCATGTCTCTGTTGTAAGGCAGGGTTACGTCATGTCCCTGTTCTAAGGCAGGGTTACGTCATGTCCCTGTTCTAAGGCAGGATTACGTCATGTCCCTGATGTAAGGCAGGGTTACGTCATGTCCCTGTTGTAAGGCAGGGTTACGTCATGTCCCTGTTGTAAGGCAGGGTTACGTCATGTCCCTGTTGTAAGGCAGGGTTACGTCATGTCCCTGTTCTAAGGCAGGGTTACGTCATGTCCCTGTTGTAAGGCAGGGTTAAGTCATGTCTCTGTTCTAAGGCAGGGTTACGTCATGTCCCTGTTCTAAGGCAGGGTTACGTCATGTCCCTGATGTAAGGCAGGGTTACGTCCTGTCCCTGTTGTAAGGCAGGGGTACGTCATGTCCCTGTTCTAAGGCAGGGTTACGTCATGTCCCTGTTCTAAGGCAGGGTTACGTCATGTCTCTGTTGTAATGCAGGGTTACGTCATGTCCCTGTTCTAAGGCAGGGTTACGTCATGTCCCTGTTCTAAGGCAGGATTACGTCATGTCCCTGATGTAAGGCAGGGTTACGTCATGTCCCTGTTCTAAGGCAGGGTTAAGTCATGTCCCTGTTGTAAGGCAGGGTTACGTCATGTCCCTGTTGTAAGGCAGGGTTACGTCATGTTCCTGTTGTAAGGCAGGGTTACGTAATGTCTCTGTTCTAATGCAGGGTTACGTCATGTCCCTGTTCTAAGGCAGGGTTACGTCATGTCCCTGTTGTAAGGCAGGGTTACGTAATGTCTCTGTTCTAAGGCAGGGTTACGTCATGTCCCTGTTCTAAGGCAGGGTTACGTCATGTCCCTGTTCTAAGGCAGGGTTACGTCATGTCCCTGTTGTAAGGCAGGGTTACGTCATGTCCCTGTTGTAAGGCAGGGTTACGTCATGTCCCTGTTCTAAGGCAGGGTTACATCATGTCCCTGTTGTAAGGCAGGGTTACGTCATGTCTCTGTTGTAATGCAGGGTTACGTCATGTCCCTGTTCTAAGGCAGGGTTACGTCATGTCCCTGTTCTAAGGCAGGATTACGTCATGTCCCTGATGTAAGGCAGGGTTACGTCATGTCCCTGTTCTAAGGCAGGGTTACGTCATGTCCCTGTTGTAAGGCAGGGTTACGTCATGTCCCTGTTGTAAGGCAGGGTTACGTCATGTCCCTGTTCTAAGGCAGGGTTACGTCATGTCCCTGTTGTAAGGCAGGGTTTCGTAATGTCTCTGTTCTAATGCAGGGTTACGTCATGTCCCTGTTCTAAGGCAGGGTTACGTCATGTCCCTGTTGTAAGGCAGGGTTACGTAATGTCTCTGTTCTAAGGCAGGGTTACGTCATGTCCCTGTTCTAAGGCAGGGTTACGTCATGTCCCTGTTCTAAGGCAGGGTTACGTCATGTCCCTGTTGTAAGGCAGGGTTACGTCATGTCCCTGTTGTAAGGCAGGGTTACGTCATGTCCCTGTTCTAAGGCAGGGTTACGTCATGTCCCTGTTGTAAGGCAGGGTTACGTCATGTCCCTGTTGCAAGGCAGGGTTACGTCATGTCCCTGTTGTAAGGCAGGGTTAAGTCATGTCCCTGTTCTAAGGCAGGGTTACGTCATGTCTCTGTTCTAAGGCAGGGTTACGTCATGTCCCTGTTGTAATGCAGGGTTACGTCATGTCTCTGATTTAAGGCAGGGTTACGTCATGTCTCTGTTGTAAGGCAGGGTTACGTCATGTCTCTGTTGTAAGGCAGGCTTAAGTCATGTCTCTGTTGTAATTGAGGGTTACGTCATGTCTCTGTTTTAATGCAGGGTTACGTCATGTCCCTGTTGTAAGGCAGGGTTACATCATGTCCCTGTTGTAAGGCCAGGTTACGTCATGTCTCTGTTGTAATGCAGGGTTACGTCATGTCCCTGTTGTAATGCAGGGTTACGTCATGTCCCTGTTGCAATGCAGGGTTACGTCATGTCCCTGTTGTAAGGCTGGGTTACGTCATGTCTCTGTTGTAAGGCAGGGTTACGTCATGTCCCTGTTGTAAGGCAGGGTTACGTCATGTCCCTGATGTAAGGCAGGGTTACGTCATGTCCCTGTTGTAAGGCAGGGTTACGTCATGTCCCTGTTCTAAGGCAGGGTTACGTCATGTCCCTGTTCTAAGGCAGGGTTACGTCATGTCTCTGTTGTAATGCAGGGTTACGTCATGTCCCTGTTCTAAGGCAGGGTTACGTCATGTCCCTGATGTAAGGCAGGGTTACGTCATGTCCCTGTTGTAAGGCAGGGTTACGTCATGTCACTGTTCTAAGGCAGGATTACGTCATGTCCCTGATGTAAGGCAGGGTTACGTCATGTCCCTGTTCTAAGGCAGGGTTACGTCATGTCCCTGATGTAAGGCAGGGTTACGTCATGTCCCTGTTGTAAAGCAGGGTTATGTCATGTCCCTGTTGTAAGGCAGAGTTACGTCATGTCCTTGATGTAAGGCAGGGTTACGTCATGTCCCTGTTCTAAGGCAGGGTTACGTAATGTCCCTGTTGTAATGCAGGGTTACGTCATGTCCCTGTTGTAATGCAGGGTTACGTCATGTCCCTATTGTAATGCAGGGTTACGTCATGTCCCTGTTGTAAGGCAGGGTTACGTCATGTCCCTGTTGTAATGCAGGGTTACGTCATGTCCCTGTTGTAATGCAGGGTTACGTCATGTCCCTGTTGTAATGCAGGGTTACGTCATGTCCCTGTTGTAAGGCAGGGTTACATCATGTCCCTTTTGTAATGCAGGGTTACGTCATGTCTCTGTTCTAAGGCAGGGTTACGTCATGTCCCTGTTGTAAGGCAGGGTTACGTCATGTCCCTGTTGTAAGGCAGGGTTACGTCATGTCCCTGTTGTAAGGCAGGGTTACGTCATGTCCCTGTTGTAATGCAGGGTTACGTCATGTCCCTGTTGTAAGGCAGGGTTACATCATGTCCCTGTTGTAATGCAGGGTTACGTCATGTCTCTGTTCTAAGGCAGGGTTTTGTCATGTCCCTGTTGTAAGGCAGGGTTACGTCATGTCCCTGTTGTAAGGCAGGGTTACGTCATGTCCCTGTTGTAAGGCAGGGTTACGTCATGTCCCTGTTGTAAGGCAGGGTTACGTCATGTCCCTGTTCTAAGGCAGGGTTACGTCATGTCCCTGTTCTAAGGCAGGGTTACGTCATGTCCCTGTTGTAAGGCAGGGTTACGTCATGTCCCTGTTGTAAGGCAGGGTTACGTCATGTCCCTGTTCTAAGGCAGGGTTACGTCATGTCCCTGATGTAAGGCAGGGTTACGTCATGTCCCTGTTGTAAGGCAGGGTTACGTCATGTCCCTGTTCTAAGGCAGGGTTACGTCATGTCCCTGTTCTAAGGCAGGGTTACGTCATGTCTCTGTTGTAAGGCAGGGTTACGTCATGTCCCTGTTCTAAGGCAGGGTTACGTCATGTCCCTGTTCTAAGGCAGGATTACGTCATGTCCCTGATGTAAGGCAGGGTTACGTCATGTCCCTGTTGTAAGGCAGGGTTACGTCATGTCCCTGTTGTAAGGCAGGGTTACGTCATGTCCCTGTTGTAAGGCAGGGTTACGTCATGTCCCTGTTCTAAGGCAGGGTTACGTCATGTCCCTGTTGTAAGGCAGGGTTAAGTCATGTCTCTGTTCTAAGGCAGGGTTACGTCATGTCCCTGTTCTAAGGCAGGGTTACGTCATGTCCCTGATGTAAGGCAGGGTTACGTCCTGTCCCTGTTGTAAGGCAGGGGTACGTCATGTCCCTGTTCTAAGGCAGGGTTACGTCATGTCCCTGTTCTAAGGCAGGGTTACGTCATGTCTCTGTTGTAATGCAGGGTTACGTCATGTCCCTGTTCTAAGGCAGGGTTACGTCATGTCCCTGTTCTAAGGCAGGATTACGTCATGTCCCTGATGTAAGGCAGGGTTACGTCATGTCCCTGTTCTAAGGCAGGGTTAAGTCATGTCCCTGTTGTAAGGCAGGGTTACGTCATGTCCCTGTTGTAAGGCAGGGTTACGTCATGTCCCTGTTGTAAGGCAGGGTTACGTAATGTCTCTGTTCTAATGCAGGGTTACGTCATGTCCCTGTTCTAAGGCAGGGTTACGTCATGTCCCTGTTGTAAGGCAGGGTTACGTAATGTCTCTGTTCTAAGGCAGGGTTACGTCATGTCCCTGTTCTAAGGCAGGGTTACGTCATGTCCCTGTTCTAAGGCAGGGTTACGTCATGTCCCTGTTGTAAGGCAGGGTTACGTCATGTCCCTGTTGTAAGGCAGGGTTACGTCATGTCCCTGTTCTAAGGCAGGGTTACATCATGTCCCTGTTGTAAGGCAGGGTTACGTCATGTCTCTGTTGTAATGCAGGGTTACGTCATGTCCCTGTTCTAAGGCAGGGTTACGTCATGTCCCTGTTCTAAGGCAGGATTACGTCATGTCCCTGATGTAAGGCAGGGTTACGTCATGTCCCTGTTCTAAGGCAGGGTTACGTCATGTCCCTGTTGTAAGGCAGGGTTACGTCATGTCCCTGTTGTAAGGCAGGGTTACGTCATGTCCCTGTTCTAAGGCAGGGTTACGTCATGTCCCTGTTGTAAGGCAGGGTTTCGTAATGTCTCTGTTCTAATGCAGGGTTACGTCATGTCCCTGTTCTAAGGCAGGGTTACGTCATGTCCCTGTTGTAAGGCAGGGTTACGTAATGTCTCTGTTCTAAGGCAGGGTTACGTCATGTCCCTGTTCTAAGGCAGGGTTACGTCATGTCCCTGTTCTAAGGCAGGGTTACGTCATGTCCCTGTTGTAAGGCAGGGTTACGTCATGTCCCTGTTGTAAGGCAGGGTTACGTCATGTCCCTGTTCTAAGGCAGGGTTACATCATGTCCCTGTTGTAAGGCCAGGTTACGTCATGTCCCTATTTTAAGGCAGGGTTACGTCATGTCCCTGTTGCAAGGCAGGGTTACGTCATGTCCCTGTTGTAAGGCAGGGTTAAGTCATGTCCCTGTTCTAAGGCAGGGTTACGTCATGTCTCTGTTCTAAGGCAGGGTTACGTCATGTCCCTGTTGTAATGCAGGGTTACGTCATGTCTCTGATTTAAGGCAGGGTTACGTCATGTCTCTGTTGTAAGGCAGGGTTACGTCATGTCTCTGTTGTAAGGCAGGCTTAAGTCATGTCTCTGTTGTAATTGAGGGTTACGTCATGTCTCTGTTTTAATGCAGGGTTACGTCATGTCCCTGTTGTAAGGCAGGGTTACATCATGTCCCTGTTGTAAGGCCAGGTTACGTCATGTCTCTGTTGTAATGCAGGGTTACGTCATGTCCCTGTTGTAATGCAGGGTTACGTCATGCCCCTGTTGCAATGCAGGGTTACGTCATGTCCCTGTTGTAAGGCTGGGTTACGTCATGTCTCTGTTGTAAGGCAGGGTTACGTCATGTCCCTGTTGTAAGGCAGGGTTACGTCATGTCCCTGATGTAAGGCAGGGTTACGTCATGTCCCTGTTGTAAGGCAGGGTTACGTCATGTCCCTGTTCTAAGGCAGGGTTACGTCATGTCCCTGTTCTAAGGCAGGGTTACGTCATGTCTCTGTTGTAATGCAGGGTTACGTCATGTCCCTGTTCTAAGGCAGGGTTACGTCATGTCCCTGATGTAAGGCAGGGTTACGTCATGTCCCTGTTGTAAGGCAGGGTTACGTCATGTCACTGTTCTAAGGCAGGATTACGTCATGTCCCTGATGTAAGGCAGGGTTACGTCATGTCCCTGTTCTAAGGCAGGGTTACGTCATGTCCCTGATGTAAGGCAGGGTTACGTCATGTCCCTGTTGTAAAGCAGGGTTATGTCATGTCCCTGTTGTAAGGCAGAGTTACGTCATGTCCTTGATGTAAGGCAGGGTTACGTCATGTCCCTGTTCTAAGGCAGGGTTACGTCATGTCCCTGTTGAAAGGCAGGGTTACGTCATGTCTCTGTTGTAATGCAGGGTTACGTCATGTCCCTGTTGTAATGCAGGGTTACGTCATGTCCCTGTTGTAAGGCAGGGTTACGTCATGTCCCTGTTCTAAGGCAGGGTTACGTCATGTCCCTGTTGTAAGGCAGGGTTACGTCATGTCCCTGTTCTAAGGCAGGGTTACGTCAAGTCCCTGTTGTAATGCAGGGTTACATGATGTCCCTGTTCTAAGGCAGGGTTAAGTCATGTCCCTGTTCTAAGGCAGGGTTACGTCATGTCTCTGTTCTAAGGCAGGGTTACGTCATGTCCCTGATGTAAGGCAGGGTTACATCATGTCCCTGTTGTATTGCAGGGTTACGTCATGTCTCTGTTGTAATGCAGGGTTACGTCATGTCCCTGTTGTAAGGCAGGGTTACATAATGTCCCTGTTGTAATGCAGGGTTACGTCATGTCCCTGTTGTAATGCAGGGTTACGTCATGTCCCTGTTGTAATGCAGGGTTACGTCATGTCTCTCATTTAAGGCAGGGTTACGTCATGTCTCTGTTGTAAGGCAGGGTTACGTCATGTCTCTGTTGTAATGCAGGGTTACGTCATGTCCCTGTTGAAATGCAGGGTTACGTCATGTCCCTGTTGTAATGCAGGGTTACGTCATGTCCCTGTTGTAAGGCAGGGTTACGTCATGTCTCTGTTGTAAGGCAGGGTTACGTCATGTCCCTGATGTAAGGCAGGGATACGTCATGTCCCTGTTGTAATGCAGGGTTACGTCATGTCCCTGTTGTAAGGCAGGGTTACGTCATGTCCCTGATGTAAGGCAGGGTTACGTCATGTCCCTGATGTAAGGCAGGGTTACGTCATGTCCCTGTTGTAAGGCAGGGTTACGTCATGTCCCTGTTCTAAGGCAGGGTTACGTCATGTCCCTGTTCTAAGGCAGGGTTACGTCATGTCTCTGTTGTAAGGCAGGGTTACGTCATGTTCCTGTTCTAAGGCAGGGTTACGTCATGTCCCTGTTCTAAGGCAGGATTACGTCATGTCCATGATGTAAGGAAGGGTTACGTCAAGTCCCTGTTCTAAGGCAGGGTTACGTAATGTCCCTGTTGTAATGCAGGGTTACGTCATGTCCCTGTTGTAATGCAGGGTTACGTCATGTCTCTGATTTAAGGCAGGGTTACGTCATGTCTCTGTTGTAAGGCAGGGTTACGTCATGTCTCTGTTGTAATGCAGGGTTACGTCATGTCCCTGTTGAAATGCAGGGTTACGTCATGTCCCTATTGTAATGCAGGGTTACGTCATGTCCCTGTTGTAAGGCAGGGTTACGTCATGTCCCTGTTGTAATGCAGGGTTACGTCATGTCCCTGTTGTAATGCAGGGTTACGTCATGTCCCTGTTGTAATGCAGGGTTACGTCATGTCCCTGTTGTAAGGCAGGGTTACATCATGTCCCTTTTGTAATGCAGGGTTACGTCATGTCTCTGTTCTAAGGCAGGGTTACGTCATGTCCCTGTTGTAAGGCAGGGTTACGTCATGTCCCTGTTGTAAGGCAGGGTTACGTCATGTCCCTGTTGTAAGGCAGGGTTACGTCATGTCCCTGTTGTAATGCAGGGTTACGTCATGTCCCTGTTGTAAGGCAGGGTTACATCATGTCCCTGTTGTAATGCAGGGTTACGTCACGTCTCTGTTCTAAGGCAGGGTTACGTCATGTCCCTGTTGTAAGGCAGGGTTACGTCATGTCCCTGTTGTAAGGCAGGGTTACGTCATGTCCCTGTTGTAAGGCAGGGTTACGTCATGTCCCTGTTGTAAGGCAGGGTTACGTCATGTCCCTGTTCTAAGGCAGGGTTACGTCATGTCCCTGTTCTAAGGCAGGGTTACGTCATGTCCCTGTTGTAAGGCAGGGTTACGTCATGTCCCTGTTGTAAGGCAGGGTTACGTCATGTCCCTGTTCTAAGGCAGGGTTACGTCATGTCCCTGATGTAAGGCAGGGTTACGTCATGTCCCTGTTGTAAGGCAGGGTTACGTCATGTCCCTGTTCTAAGGCAGGGTTACGTCATGTCCCTGTTCTAAGGCAGAGTTACGTCATGTCTCTGTTGTAAGGCAGGGTTACGTCATGTCCCTGTTCTAAGGCAGGGTTACGTCATGTCCCTGTTCTAAGGCAGGATTACGTCATGTCCCTGATGTAAGGCAGGGTTACGTCATGTCCCTGTTCTAAGGCAGGGTTACGTCATGTCCCTGTTGTAAGGCAGGGTTACGTCATGTCCCTGTTGTAAGGCAGGGTTACGTCATGTCCCTGTTCTAAGGCAGGGTTACGTCATGTCCCTGTTGTAAGGCAGGGTTAAGTCATGTCTCTGTTCTAAGGCAGGGTTACGTCATGTCCCTGTTCTAAGGCAGGGTTACGTCATGTCCCTGTTCTAAGGCAGGGTTACGTCATGTCTCTGTTCTAAGGCAGGGTTACAACATGTACCTGTTCTAAGGCAGGGTTACGTCATGTCCCTGTTCTAAGGCAGGATTACGTCATGTCCCTGATGTAAGGCAGGGTTACGTCATGTCTCTGTTCTAAGACAGGGTTACGTCATGTACCTGTTCTAAGGCAGGGTTACGTCATGTCCCTGTTGTAAGGCAGGGTTACGTCATGTCTCTGTTGTAAAGCAGGGTTACGTCATGTCTCTGTTGTAATGCAGGGTTACGTCATGTCCCTGTTGTAAGGCAGAGTAAAGTCATGTCCCTGTTCTAAGGCAGGGTTACATCATGTCTCTGTTGTAATGCAGGGTTACGTCATGTACCTGTTCTAAGGCAGAGTTAAGTCATGTCCCTGCTCTAAGGCAGGGTTACGTCACGTCTCTGTTGTAATGCAGGGTTACGTCATGTCCCTGTTGAAAGGCAGGGTTACGTCATGTCCCTGTTGTAATGCAGGGTTACGTCATGACCCTGTTGTAATGCAGGGTTACGTCATGTCTCTGATTTAAGGCAGGGTTACGTCATGTGTCTGTTGTAAGGCAGGGTTACGTCATGTCTCTGTTGTAATGCAGGGTTACGTCATGTCCCTGTTGAAATGCAGGGTTACGTCATGTCTCTGTTGTAAGGCAGGCTTACGTCATGTCTCTGTTGTAAGGCAGGCTTACGTCATGTCTCTGTTGTAATTGAGGGTTACGTCATGTCTCTGTTTTAATGCAGGGTTACGTCATGTCCCTGTTGTAAGGCAGGGTTACATCATGTCCCTGTTGTAAGGCCAGGTTACGTCATGTCTCTGTTGTAATGCATGGTTACGTCATGTCCCTGTTGTAATGCAGGGTTACGTCATGTCCTGTTGTAATGCAGGGTTACGTCATGTCTCTGATTTAAGGCAGGGTTACGTCATGTCTCTGTTGTAAGGCAGGGTTACGTCATGCCTCTGTTGTAATGCAGGGTTACGTCATGTCCCTGTTGTAAGGCAGGGTTACGTCATGTCCCTGTTGTAATGCAGGGTTACGTCATGTCCCTGTTGTAAGGCTGGGTTACGTCATGTCCCTGTTGTAATGCAGGGTTACGTCATGTCCCTGTTGTAAGGCAGGGTTACGTCATGTCCCTGATGTAAGGCAGGGTTACGTCATGTCCCTGTTGTAAGGCAGGGTTACGTCATGTCCCTGTTGTAAGGCAGGGTTACGTCATGTCCCTGATGTAAGGCAGGGTTACGTCATGTCCCTGTTGTAATGCAGGGTTACGTCATGTCCCTGTTGTAAGGCAGGGTTACGTCATGTCCCTGATGTAAGGCAGGGTTACGTCATGTCCCTGTTGTAAGGCAGGGTTACGTCATATCCCTGTTCTAAGGCAGGGTTACGTCATGTCCCTGTTCTAAGGCAGGGTTACGTCATGTCTCTGTTGTAAGGCAGGGTTACGTCATGTCTCTGATTTAAGGCAGGGTTACGTCATGTCTCTGTTGTAAGGCAGGGTTACGTCATGTCTCTGTTGTAATGCAGGGTTACGTCATGTCCCTGTTGAAATGCAGGGTTACGTCATGTCTCTGTTGTAAGGCAGGCTTACGTCATGTCTCTGTTGTAAGGCAGGCTTACGTCATGTCTCTGTTGTAATTGAGGGTTACGTCATGTCTCTGTTTTAATGCAGGGTTACGTCATGTCCCTGTTGTAAGGCCAGGTTACGTCATGTCTCTGTTGTAATGCATGGTTACGTCATGTCCCTGTTGTAATGCAGGGTTACGTCATGTCCCTGTTGTAATGCAGGGTTACGTCATGTCTCTGATTTAAGGCAGGGTTACGTCATGTCTCTGTTGTAAGGCAGGGTTACGTCATGCCTCTGTTGTAATGCAGGGTTACGTCATGTCCCTGTTGTAAGGCAGGGTTACGTCATGTCCCTGTTGTAATGCAGGGTTACGTCATGTCCCTGTTGTAAGGCTGGGTTACGTCATGTCCCTGTTGTAATGCAGGGTTACGTCATGTCCCTGTTGTAAGGCAGGGTTACGTCATGTCCCTGATGTAAGGCAGGGTTACGTCATGTCCCTGTTGTAAGGCAGGGTTACGTCATGTCCCTGTTGTAAGGCAGGGTTACGTCATGTCCCTGATGTAAGGCAGGGTTACGTCATGTCCCTGTTGTAATGCAGGGTTACGTCATGTCCCTGTTGTAAGGCAGGGTTACGTCATGTCCCTGATGTAAGGCAGGGTTACGTCATGTCCCTGTTGTAAGGCAGGGTTACGTCATATCCCTGTTCTAAGGCAGGGTTACGTCATGTCCCTGTTCTAAGGCAGGGTTACGTCATGTCTCTGTTGTAAGGCAGGGTTACGTCATGTCCCTGTTCTAAGAAAGGGTTACGTCATGTCCCTGATGTAAGGCAGGGTTACGTCATGTCCCTGTTGTAAGGCAGGGTTACATCATGTCCCTGTTCTAAGGCAGGATTACGCCATGTCCCTGATGTAAGGCAGGGTTACGTCATGTCCCTGTTCTAAGGCAGGGTTACGTCATGTCCCTGATGTAAGGCAGGGTTACGTCATGTCCCTGTTGTAAAGCAGGGTTACGTCATGTCCCTGTTGTAAGGCAGAGTTACGTCATGTCCTTGATGTACGGCAGGGTTACGTCATGTCCCTGATTTAAGGCAGGGTTACGTCATGTCCCTGTTCTAAGGCAGGGTTACGTCATGTCCCTGTTCTAATGCAGGGTTAAGTCATGTCCCTGTTCTAAGGCAGGGTTACGTCATGTCCCTGTTGAAAGGCAGGGTTACGTCATGTCTCTGTTGTAATGCAGGGTTACGTCATGTCCCTGTTGTAATGCAGGGTTACGTCATGTCCCTGTTGTAAGGCAGGGTTACGTCATATCCCTGTTCTAAGGCAGGGTTAAGTCATGTCCCTGTTGTAAGGCAGGGTTACGTCAAGTCCCTGTTGTAATGCAGGGTTACGTCATGTCCCTGATTTAAGGCAGGGTTACATCATGTCCCTGTTGTAATGCAGGGTTACATGATGTCCCTGTTCTAAGGCAGGGTTAAGTCATGTCCCTGTTCTAAGGCAGGGTTACGTCATGTCTCTGTTCTAAGGCAGGGTTACGTCATGTCCCTGATGTAAGGCAGGGTTACATCATGTCCCTGTTGTAATGCAGGGTTACGTCATGTCTCTGTTGTAATGCAGGGTTACGTCATGTCCCTGTTGTAAGGCAGGGTTACGTAATGTCCCTGTTGTAATGCAGGGTAACGTCATGTCCCTGTTGTAATGCAGGGTTACGTCATGTCTCTCATTTAAGGCAGGGTTACGTCATGTCTCTGTTGTAAGGCAGGGTTACGTCATGTCTCTGTTGTAATGCAGGGTTACGTCATGTCCCTGTTGAAATGCAGGGTTACGTCATGTCCCTGTTGTAATGCAGGGTTACGTCATGTCCCTGTTGTAAGGCAGGGTTACGTCATGTCTCTGTTGTAAGGCAGGGTTACGTCATGTCCCTGATGTAAGGCAGGGATACGTCATGTCCCTGTTGTAATGCAGGGTTACGTCATGTCCCTGTTGTAAGGCAGGGTTACGTCATGTCCCTGATGTAAGGCAGGGTTACGTCATGTCCCTGTTGTAAGGCAGGGTTACGTCATGTCCCTGTTCTAAGGCAGGGTTACGTCATGTCCCTGTTCTAAGGCAGGGTTACGTCATGTCTCTGTTGTAAGGCAGGGTTACGTCATGTTCCTGTTCTAAGGCAGGGTTACGTCATGTCCCTGTTCTAAGGCAGGGTTACGTCATGTCCCTGATGTAAGGCAGGGTTACGTTATGTCCCTGTTGTAATGCAGGGTTACGTCATGTCCCTGTTGTAATGCAGGGTTACGTCATGTCTCTGATTTAAGGCAGGGTTACGTCATGTCTCTGTTGTAAGGCAGGGTCACGTCATGTCTCTGTTGTAATGCAGGGTTACGTCATGTCCCTGTTGAAATGCAGGGTTACGTCATGTCCCTATTGTAATGCAGGGTTACGTCATGTCCCTATTGTAAGGCAGGGTTACGTCATGTCCCTGTTGTAATGCAGGGTTACGTCATGTCCCTTTTGTAAGGCAGGGTTACATCATGTCCCTGTTGTAATGCAGGGTTACGTCATGTCTCTGTTCTAAGGCAGGGTTACGTCATGTCCCTGTTGTAAGGCAGGGTTACGTCATGTCCCTGTTCTAAGGCAGGGTTACGTCATGTCCCTGTTGTAAGGCAGGCTTACGTCATGTCTCTGTTGTAATTGAGGGTTACGTCATGTCTCTGTTTTAATGCAGGGTTACGTCATGTCCCTGTTGTAAGGCCAGGTTACGTCATGTCTCTGTTGTAATGCATGGTTACGTCATGTCCCTGTTGTAATGCAGGGTTACGTCATGTCCCTGTTGTAATGCAGGGTTACGTCATGTCTCTGATTTAAGGCAGGGTTACGTCATGTCTCTGTTGTAAGGCAGGGTTACGTCATGCCTCTGTTGTAATGCAGGGTTACGTCATGTCCCTGTTGTAAGGCAGGGTTACGTCATGTCCCTGTTGTAATGCAGGGTTACGTCATGTCCCTGTTGTAAGGCTGGGTTACGTCATGTCCCTGTTGTAATGCAGGGTTACGTCATGTCCCTGTTGTAAGGCAGGGTTACGTCATGTCCCTGATGTAAGGCAGGGTTACGTCATGTCCCTGTTGTAAGGCAGGGTTACGTCATGTCCCTGTTGTAAGGCAGGGTTACGTCATGTCCCTGATGTAAGGCAGGGTTACGTCATGTCCCTGTTGTAATGCAGGGTTACGTCATGTCCCTGTTGTAAGGCAGGGTTACGTCATGTCCCTGATGTAAGGCAGGGTTACGTCATGTCCCTGTTGTAAGGCAGGGTTACGTCATATCCCTGTTCTAAGGCAGGGTTACGTCATGTCCCTGTTCTAAGGCAGGGTTACGTCATGTCTCTGTTGTAAGGCAGGGTTACGTCATGTCCCTGTTCTAAGAAAGGGTTACGTCATGTCCCTGATGTAAGGCAGGGTTACGTCATGTCCCTGTTGTAAGGCAGGGTTACATCATGTCCCTGTTCTAAGGCAGGATTACGCCATGTCCCTGATGTAAGGCAGGGTTACGTCATGTCCCTGTTCTAAGGCAGGGTTACGTCATGTCCCTGATGTAAGGCAGGGTTACGTCATGTCCCTGTTGTAAAGCAGGGTTACGTCATGTCCCTGTTGTAAGGCAGAGTTACGTCATGTCCTTGATGTACGGCAGGGTTACGTCATGTCCCTGATTTAAGGCAGGGTTACGTCATGTCCCTGTTCTAAGGCAGGGTTACGTCATGTCCCTGTTCTAATGCAGGGTTAAGTCATGTCCCTGTTCTAAGGCAGGGTTACGTCATGTCCCTGTTGAAAGGCAGGGTTACGTCATGTCTCTGTTGTAATGCAGGGTTACGTCATGTCCCTGTTGTAATGCAGGGTTACGTCATGTCCCTGTTGTAAGGCAGGGTTACGTCATATCCCTGTTCTAAGGCAGGGTTAAGTCATGTCCCTGTTGTAAGGCAGGGTTACGTCATGTCCCTGTTCTAAGGCAGGGTTACGTCAAGTCCCTGTTGTAATGCAGGGTTACGTCATGTCCCTGATTTAAGGCAGGGTTACATCATGTCCCTGTTGTAATGCAGGGTTACATGATGTCCCTGTTCTAAGGCAGGGTTAAGTCATGTCCCTGTTCTAAGGCAGGGTTACGTCATGTCTCTGTTCTAAGGCAGGGTTACGTCATGTCCCTGATGTAAGGCAGGGTTACATCATGTCCCTGTTGTAATGCAGGGTTACGTCATGTCTCTGTTGTAATGCAGGGTTACGTCATGTCCCTGTTGTAAGGCAGGGTTACGTAATGTCCCTGTTGTAATGCAGGGTAACGTCATGTCCCTGTTGTAATGCAGGGTTACGTCATGTCTCTCATTTAAGGCAGGGTTACGTCATGTCTCTGTTGTAAGGCAGGGTTACGTCATGTCTCTGTTGTAATGCAGGGTTACGTCATGTCCCTGTTGAAATGCAGGGTTACGTCATGTCCCTGTTGTAATGCAGGGTTACGTCATGTCCCTGTTGTAAGGCAGGGTTACGTCATGTCTCTGTTGTAAGGCAGGGTTACGTCATGTCCCTGATGTAAGGCAGGGATACGTCATGTCCCTGTTGTAATGCAGGGTTACGTCATGTCCCTGTTGTAAGGCAGGGTTACGTCATGTCCCTGATGTAAGGCAGGGTTACGTCATGTCCCTGTTGTAAGGCAGGGTTACGTCATGTCCCTGTTCTAAGGCAGGGTTACGTCATGTCCCTGTTCTAAGGCAGGGTTACGTCATGTCTCTGTTGTAAGGCAGGGTTACGTCATGTTCCTGTTCTAAGGCAGGGTTACGTCATGTCCCTGTTCTAAGGCAGGGTTACGTCATGTCCCTGATGTAAGGCAGGGTTACGTTATGTCCCTGTTGTAATGCAGGGTTACGTCATGTCCCTGTTGTAATGCAGGGTTACGTCATGTCTCTGATTTAAGGCAGGGTTACGTCATGTCTCTGTTGTAAGGCAGGGTCACGTCATGTCTCTGTTGTAATGCAGGGTTACGTCATGTCCCTGTTGAAATGCAGGGTTACGTCATGTCCCTATTGTAATGCAGGGTTACGTCATGTCCCTATTGTAAGGCAGGGTTACGTCATGTCCCTGTTGTAATGCAGGGTTACGTCATGTCCCTTTTGTAAGGCAGGGTTACATCATGTCCCTGTTGTAATGCAGGGTTACGTCATGTCTCTGTTCTAAGGCAGGGTTACGTCATGTCCCTGTTGTAAGGCAGGGTTACGTCATGTCCCTGTTCTAAGGCAGGGTTACGTCATGTCCCTGTTGTAAGGCAGGGTTACGTCATGTCTCTGTTCTAAGGCAGGGTTACGTCATGTCCCTGTTGTAAGGCAGGGTTACGTCATGTCCCTGATGTAAGGCAGGGTTACGTCATGTCCCTGTTGTAAGGCAGGGTTACGTCATGTCCCTGTTCTAAGGCAGGGTTACGTCATGTCCCTGTTCTAAGGCAGGGTTACGTCATGTCTCTGTTGTAAGGCAGGGTTACGTCATGTCCCTGTTCTAAGGCAGGGTTACGTCATGTCCCTGTTCTAAGGCAGGATTACGTCATGTCCCTGATGTAAGGCAGGGTTACGTCATGTCCCTGTTCTAAGGCAGGGTTACGTCATGTCCCTGTTGTAAGGCAGGGTTACGTCATGTCCCTGTTGTAAGGCAGGGTTACGTCATGTCCCTGTTGTAAGGCAGGGTTACGTCATGTCCCTGTTTTCAGGGCAGGGTTACGTCATGTCCCTGTTGTAAGGCAGGGTTACGTCATGTCTCTGTTGAAATGCAGGGTTACGTCATGTCCCTATTGTAATGCAGGGTTACGTCATGTCCCTGTTGTAAGGCAGGGTTACGTCATGTCCCTGTTGTAAGGCAGGGTTACGTCATGTCCCTGTTGTAATGCAGGGTTACGTCATGTCCCTGTTGTAATGCAGGGTTACGTCATGTCCCTGTTGTAAGGCAGGGTTACATCATGTCCCTGTTGTAATGCAGGGTTACGTCATGTCTCTGTTCTAAGGCAGGGTTACGTCATGTCCCTGTTGTAAGGCAGGGTTACGTCATGTCCCTGTTCTAAGGCAGGGTTACGTCATGTCCCTGTTGTAAGGCAGGGTTACGTCATGTCTCTGTTCTAAGGCAGGGTTACGTCATGTCCCTGTTGTAAGGCAGGGTTACGTCATGTCCCTGATGTAAGGCAGGGTTACGTCATGTCCCTGTTGTAAGGCAGGGTTACGTCATGTCCCTGTTCTAAGGCAGGGTTACGTCATGTCCCTGTTCTAAGGCAGGGTTACGTCATGTCTCTGTTGTAAGGCAGGGTTACGTCATGTCCCTGTTCTAAGGCAGTGTTACGTCATGTCCCTGTTCTAAGGCAGGATTACGTCATGTCCCTGATGTAAGGCAGGGTTACGTCATGTCCCTGTTCTAAGGCAGGGTTACGTCATGTCCCTGTTGTAAGGCAGGGTTACGTCATGTCCCTGTTCTAAGGCAGGGTTACGTCATGTCCCTGTTGTAAGGCAGGGTTACGTCATGTCTCTGTTGTAATGCAGGGTTACGTCATGTCCCTGTTGAAATGCAGGGTTACATCATGTCCCTGTTGTAATGCAGGGTTACGTCATGTCCCTGTTGTAAGGCAGGGTTACGTCATGTCCCTGTTGTAAGGCAGGGTTACGTGATGTCCCTGTTGTAAGGCAGGGTTACGTGATGTCCCTGTTCTAAGGCAGGGTTACGTCATGTCTCTGTTGTAAGGCAGGGTTACGTCATGTCCCTGTTGTAAGGCAGGGTTACGTCATGTCCCTGTTGTAAGGCAGGGTTACGTCATGTCCCTGTTGTAATGCAGGGTTACGTTATGTCCCTGTTGTAAGGCACGGTTACGTCATGTCTCTGTTGTAATGCAGGGTTACGTCATGTCCCTGTTGTAAGGCAGGGTTACGTCATGTCCCTGTTGTAAGGCAGGGTTACGTCATGTCACTGATGTAAGGCAGGGTTACGTCATGTCCCTGTTGTAAGGCAGGGTTACGTCATGTCCCTGTTCTAAGGCAGGGTTACGTCATGTCTCTGTTGTAATGAAGGGTTACGTCATGTCCCTGTTGTAACGCAGGGTTACGTAATGTCCCTGTTCTAAGGCAGGGTTACGTCATGTCTCTGTTGTAATGAAGGGTTACGTCATGTCTCTGTTGTAATGCAGGGTTACGTCATGTCTCTGTTGTAATGCAGGGTTACGTCATGTCCCTGTTGTAATGCAGGGTTACGTCATGTCCCTGTTCTAAGGCAGGGTTACGTCATGTCCCTGTTCTAAGGCAGGGTTACGTCATGTCCCTGTTCTAAGGCAGGGTTATGTCATGTCTCTGTTGTAATGAAGGGTTACGTCATGTCTCTGTTGTAAGGCAGGGTTGCGTCATGTCTCTGTTGTAATGCAGGGTTACGTCATGTCTCTATTGTAAAGCAGGGTTACGTCAGGTCTCTGTTGTAAGGCAGGGTTACGTCATGTCCCTGTTCTAAGGCAGGGTTACGTCATGTCCCTGTTCTAAGGCAGGGTTACGTCATGTCCCTGTTGTAAGGCAGGGTTACGTCATGTCCCTGTTGTTAGGCAGGGTTACGTCATGTCCCTGTTGTAATGCAGGGTTACGTCATGTCCCTGTTGTAAGGCAGGGTTACGTCATGTCTCTGTTGTAACGCAGGGTTACGTCATGTCCCTGTTGTAAGGCAGGGTTACGTCATGTCCCTGTTGTAATGCAGGGTTACGTCATGTCCCTGTTGTAAGGCAGGGTTACGTCATGTCTCTGTTGTAACGCAGGGTTACGTCATGTCCCTGTTGTAAGGCAGGGTTACGTCATGTCCCTGTTGTAAGGCAGGGTTACGTCATGTCCCTGATGTAAGGCAGGGTTACGTCATGTCCCTGTTGTAAGGCAGGGTTACGTCATGTCCCTGTTCTAAGGCAGGGTTACGTCATGTCTCTGTTGTAATGACGGGTTACGTCATGTCCCTGTTGTAACGCAGGGTTACGTCATGTCCCTGTTGTAAGGCAGGGTTACGTCATGTCCCTGTTGTAATGAAGGGTTACGTCATGTCTCTGTTGTAATGCAGGGTTACGTCATGTCTCTGTTGTAATGCAGGGTTACGTCATGTCCCTGTTGTAATGCAGGGTTACGTCATGTCCCTGTTGTAAGGCAGGGTTACGTCATGTCCCTGTTCTAAGGCAGGGTTACGTCATGTCCCTGTTCTAAGGCAGGGTTACGTCATGTCTCTGTTGTAATGAAGGGTTACGTCATGTCTCTGTTGTAAGGCCGGGTTACGTCATGTCTCTGTTGTAATGCAGGGTTACGTCATGTCTCTGTTGTAAGGCAGGGTTACGTCATGTCCCTGTTGTAAGGCAGGGTTACATCATGTCTCTGTTGTAATGCAGGGTTACGTCATGTCTCTGTTGTAATGAAGGGTTACGTCATGTCTCTGTTGTAATGCAGGGTTACGTCATGTCTCTGTTGTAATGCAGGGTTACGTCATGTCCCTGTTGTAAGGCAGGGTTACGTCATGTCCCTGTTGTAATGCAGGGTTACGTTATGTCCCTGTTGTAAGGCACGGTTACGTCATGTCTCTGTTGTAATGCAGGGTTACGTCATGTCCCTGTTGTAAGGCAGGGTTACGTCATGTCCCTGTTGTAAGGCAGGGTTACGTCATGTCACTGATGTAAGGCAGGGTTACGTCATGTCCCTGTTGTAAGGCAGGGTTACGTCATGTCCCTGTTCTAAGGCAGGGTTACGTCATGTCTCTGTTGTAATGAAGGGTTACGTCATGTCCCTGTTGTAACGCAGGGTTACGTAATGTCCCTGTTCTAAGGCAGGGTTACGTCATGTCTCTGTTGTAATGAAGGGTTACGTCATGTCTCTGTTGTAATGCAGGGTTACGTCATGTCTCTGTTGTAATGCAGGGTTACGTCATGTCCCTGTTGTAATGCAGGGTTACGTCATGTCCCTGTTCTAAGGCAGGGTTACGTCATGTCCCTGTTCTAAGGCAGGGTTACGTCATGTCCCTGTTCTAAGGCAGGGTTATGTCATGTCTCTGTTGTAATGAAGGGTTACGTCATGTCTCTGTTGTAAGGCAGGGTTGCGTCATGTCTCTGTTGTAATGCAGGGTTACGTCATGTCTCTATTGTAAAGCAGGGTTACGTCAGGTCTCTGTTGTAAGGCAGGGTTACGTCATGTCCCTGTTCTAAGGCAGGGTTACGTCATGTCCCTGTTCTAAGGCAGGGTTACGTCATGTCCCTGTTGTAAGGCAGGGTTACGTCATGTCCCTGTTGTTAGGCAGGGTTACGTCATGTCCCTGTTGTAATGCAGGGTTACGTCATGTCCCTGTTGTAAGGCAGGGTTACGTCATGTCTCTGTTGTAACGCAGGGTTACGTCATGTCCCTGTTGTAAGGCAGGGTTACGTCATGTCCCTGTTGTAATGCAGGGTTACGTCATGTCCCTGTTGTAAGGCAGGGTTACGTCATGTCTCTGTTGTAACGCAGGGTTACGTCATGTCCCTGTTGTAAGGCAGGGTTACGTCATGTCCCTGTTGTAAGGCAGGGTTACGTCATGTCCCTGATGTAAGGCAGGGTTACGTCATGTCCCTGTTGTAAGGCAGGGTTACGTCATGTCCCTGTTCTAAGGCAGGGTTACGTCATGTCTCTGTTGTAATGACGGGTTACGTCATGTCCCTGTTGTAAGGCAGGTTTACGTCATGTCCCTGTTCTAAGGCAGGGTTACGTCATGTCTCTGTTGTAATGAAGGGTTACGTCATGTCTCTGTTGTAATGCAGGGTTACGTCATGTCTCTGTTGTAATGCAGGGTTACGTCATGTCCCTGTTGTAATGCAGGGTTACGTCATGTCCCTGTTGTAAGGCAGGGTTACGTCATGTCCCTGTTCTAAGGCAGGGTTACGTCATGTCCCTGTTCTAAGGCAGGGTTACGTCATGTCTCTGTTGTAATGAAGGGTTACGTCATGTCTCTGTTGTAAGGCAGGGTTACGTCATGTCTCTGTTGTAATGCAGGGTTACGTCATGTCTCTGTTGTAAGGCAGGGTTACGTCATGTCCCTGTTGTAAGGCAGGGTTACATCATGTCTCTGTTGTAATGCAGGGTTACGTCATGTCTCTGTTGTAATGAAGGGTTACGTCATGTCTCTGTTGTAATGCAGGGTTACGTCATGTCTCTGTTGTAATGCAGGGTTACGTCATGTCCCTGTTGTAATGCAGGGTTACGTCATGTCCCTGTTCTAAGGCAGGGTTACGTCATGTCCCTGTTCTAAGGCAGGGTTACGTCATGTCCCTGTTCTAAGGCAGGGTTATGTCATGTCTCTGTTGTAATGAAGGGTTACGTCATGTCTCTGTTGTAAGGCAGGGTTACGTCATGTCTCTGTTGTAATGCAGGGTTACGTCATGTCTCTATTGTAAAGCAGGGTTACGTCAGGTCTCTGTTGTAAGGCAGGGTTACGTCATGTCCCTGTTCTAAGGCAGGGTTACGTCATGTCCCTGTTCTAAGGCAGGGTTACGTCATGTCCCTGTTGTAAGGCAGGGTTACGTCATGTCCCTGTTGTTAGGCAGGGTTACGTCATGTCCCTGTTGTAATGCAGGGTTACGTCATGTCCCTGTTGTAAGGCAGGGTTACGTCATGTCTCTGTTGTAACGCAGGGTTACGTCATGTCCCTGATGTAAGGCAGGGTTACGTCATGTCCCTGTTGTAATGCAGGGTTACGTCATGTCCCTGTTGTAAGGCAGGGTTACGTCATGTCTCTGTTGTAACGCAGGGTTACGTCATGTCCCTGTTGTAAGGCAGGGTTACGTCATGTCCCTGTTGTAAGGCAGGGTTACGTCATGTCCCTGATGTAAGGCAGGGTTACGTCATGTCCCTGTTGTAAGGCAGGGTTACGTCATGTCCCTGTTCTAAGGCAGGGTTACGTCATGTCTCTGTTGTAATGACGGGTTACGTCATGTCCCTGTTGTAAGGCAGGTTTACGTCATGTCCCTGTTCTAAGGCAGGGTTACGTCATGTCTCTGTTGTAATGAAGGGTTACGTCATGTCTCTGTTGTAATGCAGGGTTACGTCATGTCTCTGTTGTAATGCAGGGTTACGTCATGTCCCTGTTGTAATGCAGGGTTACGTCATGTCCCTGTTGTAAGGCAGGGTTACGTCATGTCCCTGTTCTAAGGCAGGGTTACGTCATGTCCCTGTTCTAAGGCAGGGTTACGTCATGTCTCTGTTGTAATGAAGGGTTACGTCATGTCTCTGTTGTAAGGCAGGGTTACGTCATGTCTCTGTTGTAATGCAGGGTTACGTCATGTCCCTGTTGTAAGGCAGGGTTACATCATGTCTCTGTTGTAATGCAGGGTTACGTCAGGTCTTTGTTGTAATGCAGGGTTACGTCATGTCCCTGTTGTAAGGCAGGGTTACGTCATGTCCCTGTTGTAAGGCAGGGTTACGTCATGTCCCTGTTGTAAGGCAGGGTTACGTCATGTCCCTGTTGTAAGGCAGGGTTACATCATGTCTCTGTTGTAATGCAGGGTTACGTCAGGTCTTTGTTGTAATGCAGGGTTACGTCATGTCCCTGTTGTAAGGCAGGGTTACGTCATGTCCCTGTTGTAAGGCAGGGTTACGTCATGTCCCTGTTGTAAGGCAGGGTTACGTCATGTCCCTGTTCTAAGGCAGGGCTACGTCATGTCCCTGTTCTAAGGCAGGGTTACGTCATGTCCCTGTTGTAAGGCAGGGCTACGTCATGTCCCTGTTGTAAGGCAGGGTTACGTCATGTCCCTGTTCTAAGGCAGGGTTATGTCATGTCCCTGTTGTAAGGCAGGGTTACGTCATGTCCCTGTTCTAAGGCAGGGCTACGTCATGTCCCTGTTCTAAGGCAGGGTTACGTCATGTCCCTGTTGTAAGGCAGGGCAACGTCATGTCCCTGTTGTAAGGCAGGGTTACGTCATGTCTCTGTTCTAAGGCAGGGCTATGTCATGTCCCTGTTGTAAGGCAGGGTTACGTCATGTCCCTGTTCTAAGGCAGATAGTACACAGCTCCAGCTCCACTGGATGGAAACACAGCCATGTAGAGAGATCACGTCACAAGAGGACCATCAAAAGGTCAAGAGGTGAACAGGCACCGAGTTTGGGAACTGCTTACACACACACACAGACGAATCCATGCAAATGCAGGCACACACAGACACACACACACACGTAACTGCTAAGGGCAGATAATTTGGGAGCTACATTTGCATGGACGCACCCACTCAGTTTAAATATGTCTTTTGGACCTGTCTTCTGACTTCAAGTTCATTCTTAGTTCAAAGGTTACCCTGTGTTTTATTCTATAACCAACAACGACGCACATGCACTAACACACAACAAGCATGCAGTACACACACACCTCGGTTACAGACTCATAGTGTATAGTGACGCGTGTTTAGTGTATAGTGTATAGTGAGGGTGTATAGTGTATAGTGTATAGTGAGGGTGTATAGTGTATAGTGTATAGTGAGGGTGTACAGTGTATAGTGAGGGTGTATAGTGTATAGTGAGGGTGTATAGTGTATAGTGAGGGTGTATAGTGTATAGTGACGGGTGTATAGTGTATAGTGAGGGTGTATAGTGTATAGTGAGGGTGTATAGTGTATAGTGACGGGTGTATAGTGTATAGTGAGGGTGTATAGTGTATAGTGACGGGTGTTTAGTGTATAGTGTATAGTGACGGGTGTATAGTGTATAGTGAGGGTGTATAGTGTATAGTGAGGGTGTATAGTGTATAGTGTATAGTGAGGGTGTATAGTGTATAGTGTATAGTGAGGGTGTATAGTGTATAGTGAGGGTGTATAGTGTATAGTGAGGGTGTATAGTGTATAGTGACGGGTGTATAGTGTATAGTTTATAGTGAGGGTGTATAGTGTAAAGTGAGGGTGTATAGTGTATAGTGAGGGTGTATAGTGTATAGTGAGGGTGTATAGTGTATAGTGAGGGTGTATAGTGTATGGTGTATAGTGTATAGTTTATAGTGAGGGTGTATAGTGTATAGTGAGGGTGTATAGTGTATAGTGAGGGTGTATAGTGTATAGTGACGGGTGTATAGTGTATAGTGAGGGTGTATAGTGTATAGTGTATAGTGAGGGTGTATAGTGTATAGTGAGGGTGTATAGTGTATAGTGACGGGTGTATAGTGTATAGTGAGGGTGTATAGTGTATAGTGTATAGTGAGGGTGTATAGTGTATAGTGTATAGTGAGGGTGTATAGTGTATAGTGAGGGTGTATAGTGTATAGTGAGGGTGTATAGTGTATAGTGTATAGTGAGGGTGTATAGTGTATAGTGAGGGTGTATAGTGTATAGTGAGGGTGTATAGTGTATAGTGACGGGTGTATAGTGTATAGTGAGGGTGTATAGTGTATAGTGTATAGTGAGGGTGTATAGTGTATAGTGTATAGTGAGGGTGTATAGTGTATAGTGAGGGTGTATAGTGTATAGTGACGGGTGTATAGTGTATATTGAGGGTGTATAGTGTATAGTGACGGGTGTTTAGTGTATAGTGTATAGTGACGCGTGTTTAGTGTATAGTGTATAGTGAGGGTGTATAGTGTATAGTGTATAGTGAGGGTGTATAGTGTATAGTGAGGGTGTATAGTGTATAGTGTATAGTGAGGGTGTATAGTGAGGGTGTATAGTATATAGTGAGGGTGTATAGTGTATAGTGTATAGTGAGGGTGTATAGTGTATAGTGAGGGTGTATAGTGTATAGTGTATAGTGAGGGTGTATAGTGTATAGTGAGGGTGTATAGTGTATAGTGTATAGTGAGGGTGTATAGTGTATAGTGTATAGTGAGGGTGTATAGTGTATAGTGAGGGTGTATAGTGTATAGTGAGGGTGTATAGTGTATAGTGAGGGTAAATAGTGTATAGTGTATAGTGAGGGTGTATAGTAAATAGTGAGGGTGTATAGTGTATAGTGAGGGTGTATAGTGTATAGTGTATAGTGAGGGTGTATAGTGTATAGTGAGGGTGTATAGTGTATAGTGAGGGTGTATAGTGTATAGTGTATAGTGAGGGTGTATAGTGTATAGTGTATAGTGAGGGTGTATAGTGTATAGTGAGGGTGTATAGTGTATAGTGAGGGTGTATAGTGTATAGTGCGGGTGTATAGTGTATAGTGAGGGTGTATAGTGTATAGTGTATAGTGAGGGTGTATAGTGTATATTGAGGGTGTATAGTGTATAGTGAGGGTGTATAGTGTATAGTGAGGGTGTATAGTGTATAGTGATGGTGTATAGTGTATAGTGAGGGTGTAGAGTCGATAAGTGTTGATGAATTACAGTACACACCCACACACCAAACAAGTAAAGTAGAACAGACCACACACACTTCAAAGTTTATGTTTGGGGTAAACAACTCCTTCTGAGGGAGCAGAATGCCTGGACAAAGTCTCTGTATTGGTGTCAGCATTTGAGTCAATAAACATTAAAATAGTTTTATGTAACTTAATTTAACTAGGCCAGTCAGTTATGAACAAATTATTATTTACAATGACTGCCTACCCCGGCCAAACCTGGGCCAATTGTGCACCGCCCTATGGTACTCCCAATGACAGCCGGTTGTGAAACAGCCTGGATTCGAACCAGGGTGTCTGTAGAGACACCTCTAGCACTGTGATGCAGTGCCTTAAACCTTAAAACTTTTTTACAATCACTTTGGCACTAATTTCGGAACCTTGATGTCATTTTTCAAAACTCTAGACAGAAAACTCAAAACCAATTATCAAAATGCAAATTTTTCAAAACTGTAACACTTTTTCCAATTGCTTGGATACAATACACATAAAGCTAAGATCATTTGTTCATTGAACTAAAATCACCTGTTCAAAATGACACAACATAACATCAAAGTATTACCATTTCAAAATGCAATTCACACATTACATCTGAGATTACTTTCTATTCATTTCATTACAATGATCTAACTTTCAATTGATACAACTGCTCAAAATGATAAGTAACTGTTGCATTACTCTTAATGCATAGTTTTATGGAAACTGACAAACAATATTCCATGTTTAGATCATGAAATTTTCAGGATAACCTGAACCAATTGGACTACATTATCTATGGCTGTAATATTTCAACAGCATTCTTTATCAGACACTGTTTCTATGGTCCCATGTACCACTTTTCCAGACCATGTTTTCAGATTTGACATTACTGTACACTCACCGGCCACTTTATTAGGTACACCTATCTAGTACTGGGTAGGACACCCTTTTGCCTCCACAACAGCCTGCATTATTCACAGTGTTTTACGTTAAGAGATGCCCTTCTGCACACCACTGTTTTAAACAGCTGTAATTTGAGCATTTGTGGCCTTTCTGTTAGCTTGAATGAGTCTGGACATTCTCCTCTGACCTCTCTCATTAACAAGATGTTTTGCCAACAGAACTGCCGCTCACTGAATGTGTTTATCGCACCATTCTCTGTAAACTCTAGAGACTGTAGTGCGTAAAAATCCCAGGAAGGCAGCTGTTTCTGAGGTGCTGGAATCACCATGTGTGGCATCAGCAATCATACCACGGTCAAAGTTGCTTAGATTACTCATCTTCGCTGTTGTAATGTTTGGTTGAACAACATCTAAAGCTCTCTACTCTATATACTCTATATATTGAGTTGCAGGCAGCCACATGATTCGCTGTTCGAATGTAACCTTCCTTGATGAGCTGAATCAGGTCTGTAGAGCTGATGGCATGACCTATGTCATTGTGTGGGATAATGTCAGGTTCCACCATGCTCAAATGGTGCAAGCATGGTTTCAGGCCCATCCACAATTTACCACCCTGTACTTACCCCCATACTCTCCTTTCCTTAACCCGATTGAGGAATTTTTCTCCACATGGAGGTGGAAGGTATATGATAGGCGCCCTCACGAACAAGCCACCCTTCTCCAGGCCATGGATGACACGTGCAATGACATCACGGCAGACCAGTGTCAGGCCTGAATTCGCCCGAAGATTCTTCCCAAGATGTTTGACTAATGAAAACATCCATTGTGATGTGAATGAGAACCTGTGGCCAAATCCACAAGACAGGGTTGATGGAAATATAGAAGTACAGTAATCAATCCTTTGTTTTGCCTTTTACAGTAAGCCAGGTGAGGAACACTGCAGTTGACGTTTTACTGTAGTTTTTTACTTTTTTTGTAGCTAATTGTTTTTGCTTTAATTCAAAGAAACCTATGTTGTGATTTTATTGCATTTCATCAATACATTTCATATTATGTTCAATGATTCCACTGTGTCTGTAGTATTCTCTCTACTAGTCCTTTTACAGTGATGTATTTACATGTAGTAGCATAATGAAACATGTATCACATATTTTGTACTACAATATTTAATGATTGTACGAACAACTACACACTGAAACTATCGGTATCTTGTGTGTGGGTGATCTAAATGAATGTTCCTATGGTATTTCATGATAAATGAGTTATTTGAACCAATGATTCTGCAAGTGCAAGGTTTCTTTAACGATATGAATACACAATGCAATGTTTTGAACATTGGACAGCCTGTGTTACAAGTGATGACCGTTTTGAGTTTTGTGTCTGGAGTTTTGAAAAATGACCACAAGGTTCTGAAATTGGTGCCAAAGTGATTGTAAAAAACTGTAAACTGAACACACACAACCGGCCCGTTTTGGGAATGATGAGTGTGTGTGTGTTTATGTATATGTGTGTGTTTACGTGTGTCCGATGTTTGTGTGTGTTTATGTGTGTGTGTGTGTGTGTGTGTGTGTGTGTGTGTGTGTGTGTGTGTGTGTGTGTGTGTGTGTGTGTGTGTGTGTGTGTGTGTGTGTGTGTGTGTGTGTGTGTGTGTGTGTGTTGTGTTTGTGTGTGTTTATGTGTGTTTGTGTGTGTGTATGTGTGTGTGTATGTGTGTGTGTATCAGGGATAGTGTTAATATTTGATGCTGTGGTGGACTATCTCACAACAAAAAACATGAGGAGACAGACCATCATTATACCATCCCCTCTCCTCTGTCTATCCCTCTATCATCATTATACCATCCCCTCTCCTCTGTCTCTCCCTCTATCATCATTATACCATCCTCTCTACTCTGTCTCTCCCTCTATCATCATTATACCATCCCCTCTACTCTGTCTCTCCCTCTATCATCATTATACCATCCCCTCTCCTCTGTCTCTCCTCTGTCTCTCCCTCTATCATCATTATACCATCCCCTCTCCTCTGTCTCTCCCTCTATCATCATTATACCATCCCCTCTCCTCTGTCTCTCCCTCTATCATCATTATACCATCCCCTCTCCTCTGTCTCTTCTCTATCATCATTATACCATCCCATCTCCTCTGTCTCTCCCTATATCATCATTATACCATCCCATCTCCTCTGTCTCTCCCTATATCATCATTATACATACCATCTCCTCTGTCTCTCCTCTATCATCATTATACCATCCCCTCTCCTCTGTCTCTCCCTCTATCATCATTATACCATCCCATCTCCTCTGTCTCTCCTCTATCATCATTATACCATCCCCTCTCCTCTGTCACTCCTCTGTCTCTCCCTATATCATCATTATACATACCATCTCCTCTGTCTCTCCTCTGTCTCTCCCTCTATCATCATTATACCATCCCCTCTCCTCTGTCTCTCCCTCTATCATCATTATACCATCCCATCTCCTCTGTCACTCCCTCTATCATCATTATACAACCCCCTCTCCTCTGTCTCTCCTATATCATCATTATACCATCCCCTCTCCTCTGTCACTCACTCTATCATCATTATACCATCCCATCTCCTCTGTCTCTCCTCTGTCTCTCCCTCTATCATCTCAATACCATCCCATCTCATCTGTCTCTCCCTCTATCATCAATATACCATACCCTCTCCTCTGTCTCTCCCTCTATCATCATTATACCATCCCCTCTCCTCTGTCTCTCCCTCTATCATCATTATACCATCCCCACTCCTCTGTCACTACCTCTATCATCATTATACCATCCCCTCTCCTCTGTCTCTCCCTCTATCATCATTATACCATCCCCTCTCCTCTGTCTCTCCTCTGTCTCTCCTCTATCATCATTATTCAATCCCCTCTCCTCTGTCACTCCTCTGTCTCTCCCTCTATCATCATTATACCATCCCCTCTCCTCGGTCTCTCCCTCTATCATCATTATACCATCCCCTCTCCTCTCTCTCTCCCTCTATCATCATTATACCATCCCATCTCCTCTGTCTCTCCCTCTATCATCATTATACATCCCCTCTCCTCTGTCACTCCCTCTATCATCATTATACCATCCCATCCCCTCTGTCACTCCCTCTATCATTATTATACATCCCCTCTCCTCTGTCACTCCCTCTATCATCATTATACCATCCCATCCCCTCTGTCACTCCCTCTATCATCATTATACCATCCAATCTCTTCTGTCTCTCCGCTGTCTCTCCCTCTATCATCATTATTCAATCCCCTCTCCTCTGTCACTCCTCTGTCTCTCCCTCTATCATCATTATACCATCCCCTCTCCTCTTTCTCTCCTCTGTCTCTCCTCTATCATCATTATTCAATCCCCTCTCCTCTGTCACTCCTCTGTCTCTCCCTCTATCATCATTATACCATCCTATCTCCTCTGTCTCTCCCTCTATCATCATTATACCATCCCATCTCCTCTGTCTCTCCCTCTATCATCATTATACCATCCTCTCTCCTCTGTCTCTCCCTCTATCATCATTATACCATCCTATCTCCTCTGTCTCTCCCTCTATCATCATTATACCATCCTATCTCCTCTGTCTCTCCCTCTATCATCATTATACGACCCCTCGTCTCTGTCTCTCCCTCTGTCATCATTATACCATCCCCTCTCCTCTGTCTCTCCTCTGTCTCTCCTCTATCATCATTATTCAATCCCCTCTCCTCTGTCACTCCTCTGTCACTCCCTCTATCATCATTATACCATCCAATCTCTTCTGTCTCTCCGCTGTCTCTCCCTCTATCATCATTATTCAATCCCCTCTCCTCTGTCACTCCTCTGTCTCTCCCTCTATCATCATTATACCATCCCCTCTCCTCTTTCTCTCCCTCTATCATCATTATACCATCCCATCTCCTCTGTCTCTCCCTCTATCATCATTATACCATCCTATCTCCTCTGTCTCTCCCTCTGTCATCATTATACCATCCCCTCTCCTCTGTCTCTCCTCTGTCTCTCCTCTATCATCATTATTCAATCCCCTCTCCTCTGTCACTCCTCTGTCTCTCCCTCTATCATCATTATACCATCCCCTCTCCTCTGTCTCTCCCTCAATCATCATTATAACATCCTCTCTCCTCTGTCTCTCCCTCTATCATCATTATACCATCCCCTCTCCTCTGTCTCTCCTCTGTCTCTCCCTCTATCATCATTATACCATCCCCTCTCCTGTGTCTCTCCTCTGTCTCTCCCTCTATCATTTATATACCATCCCATCTCCTCTGTCACTCCCTCTATCATCATTATACCATCCCATCTCCTCTGTCTCTCCCTCTATCATCATTATACATCCACACGTCTCTGTCTCTCCCTCTGTCATCATTATACCATCCCCTCTCCTCTGTCTCTCCTCTGTCTCTCCTCTATCATCATTATTCAATCCCCTCTCCTCTGTCACTCCTCTGTCTCTCCCTCTATCATCATTATACCATCCCCTCTCCTCGGTCTCTCCCTCTATCATCATTATACCATCCCCTCTCCTCTCTCTCTCCCTCTATCATCATTATACCATCCCATCTCCTCTGTCTCTCCCTCTATCATCATTATACATCCCCTCTCCTCTGTCACTCCCTCTATCATCATTATACCATCCCATCCCCTCTGTCACTCCCTCTATCATTATTATACATCCCCTCTCCTCTGTCACTCCCTCTATCATCATTATACCATCCCATCCCCTCTGTCACTCCCTCTATCATCATTATACCATCCAATCTCTTCTGTCTCTCCGCTGTCTCTCCCTCTATCATCATTATACCATCCCATCTCCTCTGTCTCTCCCTCTATCATCGTTATGCCATCCCCTCTCCTCTGTATCTCCCTCTATCATCATTATACCATCCTCTCTCCTCTGTCACTCCCTCTATCATCATTATACCATCCCCTCTCCTCTGTCTCTCCCTCTATCATCATTATACCATCCCCTCTCCTCTGTCTCTCCCTCTATCATCATTATACCATCCTCTCTCCTCTGTCACTCCCTCTATCATCATTATACCATCCCATCTCCTCTGTCTCTCCCTCTATCATCATTATACCATCCCATCTCCTCTGTCTCTCCCTATATCATCATTATACCATCCCATCTCCTCTGTCTCTCCCTATATCATCATTATACATACCATCTCCTCTGTCTCTCCTCTATCATCATTATACCATCCCCTCTCCTCTGTCTCTCCCTCTATCATCATTATACCATCCCATCTCCTCTGTCTCTCCTCTATCATCATTATACCATCCCCTCTCCTCTGTCACTCCTCTGTCTCTCCCTATATCATCATTATACATACCATCTCCTCTGTCTCTCCTCTGTCTCTCCCTCTATCATCATTATACCATCCCCTCTCCTCTGTCTCTCCCTCTGTCATCATTATACCATCCCCTCTCCTCTGTCTCTCCTCTGTCTCTCCTCTATCATCATTATTCAATCCCCTCTCCTCTGTCACTCCTCTGTCTCTCCCTCTATCATCATTATACCATCCCCTCTCCTCTGTCTCTCCCTCAATCATCATTATAACATCCTCTCTCCTCTGTCTCTCCCTCTATCATCATTATACCATCCCCTCTCCTCTGTCTCTCCTCTGTCTCTCCCTCTATCATCATTATACCATCCCCTCTCCTGTGTCTCTCCTCTGTCTCTCCCTCTATCATTTATATACCATCCCATCTCCTCTGTCACTCCCTCTATCATCATTATACCATCCCATCTCCTCTGTCTCTCCCTCTATCATCATTATACATCCACACGTCTCTGTCTCTCCCTCTGTCATCATTATACCATCCCCTCTCCTCTGTCTCTCCTCTGTCTCTCCTCTATCATCATTATTCAATCCCCTCTCCTCTGTCACTCCTCTGTCTCTCCCTCTACCATCATTATACCATCCCCTCTCCTCGGTCTCTCCCTCTATCATCATTATACCATCCCCTCTCCTCTCTCTCTCCCTCTCTCATCATTATACCATCCCATCTCCTCTGTCTCTCCCTCTATCATCATTATACATCCCCTCTCCTCTGTCACTCCCTCTATCATCATTATACCATCCCATCTCCTCTGTCTCTCCCTGTATCATCGTTATGCCATCCCCTCTCCTCTGTATCTCCCTCTATCATCATTATACCATCCTCTCTCCTCTGTCACTCCCTCTATCATCATTATACCATCCCCTCTCCTCTGTCTCTCCCTCTATCATCATTATACCATCCCCTCTCCTCGGTCTCTCCCTCTATCATCATTATACCATCCCATCTCCTCTGTCTCTCCCTATATCATCATTATACCATCCCATCTCCTCTGTCTCTCCCTATATCATCATTATACATACCATCTCCTCTGTCTCTCCTCTATCATCATTATACCATCCCCTCTCCTCTGTCTCTCCCTCTATCATCATTATACCATCCCATCTCCTCTGTCTCTCCTCTATCATCATTATACCATCCCCTCTCCTCTGTCACTCCTCTGTCTCTCCCTATATCATCATTATACATACCATCTCCTCTGTCTCTCCTCTGTCTCTCCCTCTATCATCATTATACCATCCCCTCTCCTCTGTCTCTCCCTCTATCATCATTATACCATCCCATCTCCTCTGTCACTCCCTCTATCATCATTATACAACCCCCTCTCCTCTGTCTCTCCTATATCATCATTATACCATCCCCTCTCCTCTGTCACTCACTCTATCATCATTATACCATCCCATCTCCTCTGTCTCTCCTCTGTCTCTCCCTCTATCATCTCAATACCATCCCATCTCATCTGTCTCTCCCTCTATCATCAATATACCATACCCTCTCCTCTGTCTCTCCCTCTATCATCATTATACCATCCCCTCTCCTCTGTCTCTCCCTCTATCATCATTATACCATCCCCTCTCCTCTGTCACTACCTCTATCATCATTATACCATCCCCTCTCCTCTGTCTCTCCCTCTATCATCATTATACCATCCCCTCTCCTCTGTCTCTTCTCTATCATCATTATACCATCCCCTCTCCTCTGTCTCTCCTCTATCATCATTATACCATCCCCTCTCCTCTGTCTCTCCTCTGTCTCACCCTCTATCATCATTATACCATCCACTCTCCTCTGTCTCTCCTCTGTCTCACCCTCAATCATCATTATACCATCCCCTCTCCTCTGTCTCTCCCTCTATCATCATTAGACCATCCCCTCTCCTCTGTCACTCCTCTGTCTCACCCTCTATCATTATTATACCATCCCCTCTCCTCTGTCTCTCCTCTGTCTCTCGCTCTATCATCATTATACCACCCCATCTCCTCTGTCTCTCCCTCTATCATCATTATAACACCCGATCTCCTCTGTCTCTCCCTCTATCATCATTATACCATCCCCTCTCCTCTGTCTCTCCCTCTATCATCATTATACCATCCCATCTCCTCTGTCTCTCCCTCTATCATCATTATACCATCCCCTCTCCTCTGTCTCTCCCTCTATCATCATTATACCATCCCATCTCCTCTGTCTCTCCCTCTATCATCATTATACCATCCTATCTCCTCTGTCTCTCCCTCTATCATCATTATACGACCCCTCGTCTCTGTCTCTCCCTCTGTCATCATTATACCATCCCCACTCCTCTGTCTCTCCTCTGTCTATCCTCTATCATCATTATTCAATCCCCTCTCCTCTGTCACTGATCTGTCTCTCCCTATATCATCATTATACCATCCCCTCTCCTCTGTCTCTCCCTCAATCATCATTATAACATCCTCTCTCCTCTGTCTCTCCCTCTATCATCATTATACCATCCCCTCTCCTCTGTCTCTCCTCTGTCTCTCCCTCTATCATCATTATACCATCCCCTCTCCTGTGTCTCTCCTCTGTCTCTCCCTCTATCATTTATATACCATCCCATCTCCTCTGTCACTCCCTCTATCATCATTATACCATCCCATCTCCTCTGTCTCTCCCTCTATCATCATTATACATCCACACGTCTCTGTCTCTCCCTCTGTCATCATTATACCATCCCCTCTCCTCTGTCTCTCCTCTGTCTCTCCTCTATCATCATTATTCAATCCCCTCTCCTCTGTCACTCCTCTGTCTCTCCCTCTATCATCATTATACCATCCCCTCTCCTCGGTCTCTCCCTCTATCATCATTATACCATCCCCTCTCCTCTCTCTCTCCCTCTATCATCATTATACCATCCCATCTCCTCTGTCTCTCCCTCTATCATCATTATACATCCCCTCTCCTCTGTCACTCCCTCTATCATCATTATTCAATCCCCTCTCCTCTGTCACTCCTCTGTCTCTCCCTCTATCATCATTATACCATCCCCTCTCCTCTTTCTCTCCCTCTATCATCATTATACCATCCCATCTCCTCTGTCTCTCCCTCTATCATCATTATACCATCCTATCTCCTCTGTCTCTCCCTCTATCATCATTATACCATCCTATCTCCTCTGTCTCTCCCTCTATCATCATTATACGACCCCTCGTCTCTGTCTCTCCCTCTGTCATCATTATACCATCCCCTCTCCTCTGTCTCTCCTCTGTCTCTCCTCTATCATCATTATTCAATCCCCTCTCCTCTGTCACTCCTCTGTCTCTCCCTCTATCATCATTATACCATCCTATCTCCTCTGTCTCTCCCTCTATCATCATTATACCATCCTATCTCCTCTGTCTCTCCCTCTATCATCATTATACGACCCCTCGTCTCTGTCTCTCCCTCTGTCATCATTATACCATCCTCTCTCCTCTGTCTCTCCTCTGTCTCTCCTCTATCATCATTATTCAATCCCCTCTCCTCTGTCACTCCTCTGTCACTCCCTCTATCATCATTATACCATCCAATCTCTTCTGTCTCTCCGCTGTCTCTCCCTCTATCATCATTATTCAATCCCCTCTCCTCTGTCACTCCTCTGTCTCTCCCTCTATCATCATTATACCATCCCCTCTCCTCTTTCTCTCCCTCTATCATCATTATACCATCCCATCTCCTCTGTCTCTCCCTCTATCATCATTATACCATCCTATCTCCTCTGTCTCTCCCTCTATCATCATTATACATCCCCTCTCCTCTGTCTCTCCCTCTATCATCATTATACCATCCTATCTCCTCTGTCTCTCCCTCTATCATCATTATACCATCCTATCTCCTCTGTCTCTCCCTCTATCATCATTATACATCCCCTCTCCTCTGTCTCTCCCTCTATCATCATTATACCATCCTATCTCCTCTGTCTCTCCCTCTATCATCATTATACCATCCCATCTCCTCTGTTTCTCCCTCTATCATCATTATACCATCCTATCTCCTCTGTCTCTCCCTCTATCATCATTATACCATCCTATCTCCTCTGTCTCTCCCTCTGTCATCATTATACCATCCCATCTCCTCTGTCTCTCCCTCTATCATCATTATACCATCCTATCTCCTCTGTCTCTCCCTCTATCATCATTATACCATCCTATCTCCTCTGTCTCTCCCTCTATCATCATTATACGACCCCTCGTCTCTGTCTCTCCCTCTGTCATCATTATACCATCCCCTCTCCTCTGTCTCTCCTCTGTCTCTCCTCTATCATCATTATTCAATCCCCTCTCCTCTGTCACTCCTCTGTCTCTCCCTCTATCATCATTATACCATCCCCTCTCCTCTGTCTCTCCCTCAATCATCATTATAACATCCTCTCTCCTCTGTCTCTCCCTCTATCATCATTATACCATCCCCTCTCCTCTGTCTCTCCTCTGTCTCTCCCTCTATCATCATTATACCATCCCCTCTCCTGTGTCTCTCCTCTGTCTCTCCCTCTATCATTTATATACCATCCCATCTCCTCTGTCACTCCCTCTATCATCATTATACCATCCCATCTCCTCTGTCTCTCCCTCTATCATCATTATACATCCACACGTCTCTGTCTCTCCCTCTGTCATCATTATACCATCCCCTCTCCTCTGTCTCTCCTCTGTCTCTCCTCTATCATCATTATTCAATCCCCTCTCCTCTGTCACTCCTCTGTCTCTCCCTCTATCATCATTATACCATCCCCTCTCCTCGGTCTCTCCCTCTATCATCATTATACCATCCCCTCTCCTCTCTCTCTCCCTCTATCATCATTATACCATCCCATCTCCTCTGTCTCTCCCTCTATCATCATTATACATCCCCTCTCCTCTGTCACTCCCTCTATCATCATTATACCATCCCATCCCCTCTGTCACTCCCTCTATCATTATTATACATCCCCTCTCCTCTGTCACTCCCTCTATCATCATTATACCATCCCCTCTCCTCTCTCTCTCCCTCTATCATCATTATACCATCCCATCTCCTCTGTCTCTCCCTCTATCATCGTTATGCCATCCCCTCTCCTCTGTATCTCCCTCTATCATCATTATACCATCCTCTCTCCTCTGTCACTCCCTCTATCATCATTATACCATCCCCTCTCCTCTGTCTCTCCCTCTATCATCATTATACCATCCCCTCTCCTCTGTCTCTCCCTCTATCATCATTATACCATCCTCTCTCCTCTGTCACTCCCTCTATCATCATTATACCTTCCCATCTCCTCTGTCTCTCCCTCTATCATCATTATACCATCCCCTCTCCTCTGTCACTCCTCTGTCTCTCACTCTATCATCATTATACCATCCCATCTCCTCTGTCTCTCCCTCTATCATCATTATACCATCCCATCTCCTCTGTCTCTCCATCTATCATCATTTAACAATCCCCTCTCCTCTGTCTATCCCTCTATCATCATTATACCATCCCATCTCCTCTGTCTATCCCTCTATCATCATTATACCATCCCATCCCCTCTGTCTCTCCCTCTATCATCATTATACATCCCCTCGTCTCTGTCTCTCCCTCTGTCATCATTATACCATCCCCTCTCCTCTGTCTCTCCTCTGTCTCTCCTCTATCATCATTATTCAATCCCCTCTCCTCTGTCACTCCTCTGTCTCTCCCTCTATCATCATTATACCATCCCCTCTCCTCTGTCTCTCCCTCTATCATCATTATACCATCCCCTCTCCTCTGTCTCTCCCTCAATCATCATTATACCATCCTCTCTCCTCTGTCTCTCCCTCTATCATCATTATACCATCCCCTCTCCTCTGTCTCTCCTCTGTCTCTCCCTCTATCATCATTATACCATCCCATCTCCTGTGTCTCTCCTCTGTCTCTCCCTCTATCATTTATATACCATCCCATCTCCTCTGTCACTCCCTCTATCATCATTATACATCCACACGTCTCTGTCTCTCCCTCTGTCATCATTATACCATCCCCTCTCCTCTGTCTCTCCTCTGTCTCTCCTCTATCATCATTATTCAATCCCCTCTCCTCTGTCACTCCTCTGTCTCTCCCTCTATCATCATTATACCATCCCCTCTCCTCTGTCTCTCCCTCTATCATCATTATACCATCCCCTCTCCTCTCTCTCTCCCTCTATCATCATTATACATCCACACGTCTCTGTCTCTCCCTCTGTCATCATTATACCATCCCCTCTCCTCTGTCTCTCCTCTGTCTCTCCTCTATCATCATTATTCAATCCCCTCTCCTCTGTCACTCCTCTGTCTCTCCCTCTATCATCATTATACCATCCCCTCTCCTCTGTCTCTCCCTCTATCATCATTATACCATCCCCTCTCCTCTCTCTCTCCCTCTATCATCATTATACATCCCCTCTCCTCTGTCACTCCCTCTATCATCATTATACCATCCCATCCCCTCTGTCACTCCCTCTATCATCATTATACCATCCCATCCCCTCTGTCTCTCCCTCTATCATCATTATACCATCCCATCTCCTCTGTCTCTCCCTCTATCATCGTTATACCATCCCCTCTCCTCTGTCTCTCCCTCTATCATCATTATACCATCCCATCTCCTCTGTCTCTCCCTCTATCATCATTATACCATCCTCTCTCCTCTGTCACTCCCTCTATCATCATTATACCATCCCCTCTCCTCTGTCTCTCCTCCGTCTCTCCCTCTATCATCATTATACCATCCCCTCTCCTCTGTCTCTCCATCTATCATCATTTAACCATCCCCTCTCCTCTGTCTCTCCTATGTCTCTCCTCTGTCTCTCCTCAGTCTCTTCTCAGGCTCTCCCTCTATCATCATTATACCATCCCCTCTCCTCTGTCTCTCCTCTGGCTCTCCTCTGTCTCTCCTCTGTCTCTCCTCTGTCTCTCCCTCTATCATCATTATACCATCCCCTCTCCTCTGTCTCTCCCTCTATCATCATTATACCATCCCCTCTCCTCTGTCTCTCCCTCTATCATCATTATACCATCCCATCTCCTCTGTCTCTCCTCTGTCTCTCTCTCTATCATCATTATACCATCCCCTCTCCTCTGTCTCTCCCTCTATCATCATTATACCATCCCCTCTCCTCTGTCACTCCCTCTATCATCATTATACCATCGCCTCTCCTCTGTCTCTCCCTCTATCATCATTATACCATCTCCTCTCCTCTGTCACTCCTCTGTCTCTCCCTCTATCATCATTATACCATCCCCTCTCATCTGTCTCTCCTCTGTCTCTCCCTCTATCATCATTATACCATCCCATCTCCTCTGTCACTCCCTCTATCATTATTATACCATCCCATCTCCTCTGTCTCTCCCTCTGTCATCATTATACCATCCCATCTCCTCTGTCTCTCCTCTATCATCATTATACCATCCCCTCTCCTCTCTCTCCCTCTATCATCATTATACCATCGTCTCTCCTCTGTCTCTCCCTCTATCATCATTGTACCATCTCCTCTCCTCTGTCACTCCTCTGCCTCTCCCTCTATCATCATTATACATACCCTCTCCTCTGTCATTCCCTCTATCATCATTATACATCCCTCTCCTCTGTCTCTCCCTCTATCATCATTATACCATCCCATCTCCTCTGTCTCTCCCTCTATCATCATTATACCATCCCCTCTCCTCTGTCTCTCCTCTGTCTCTCCTCTATCATCATTATACCATCCCATCTCCTCTGTCTCTCCCTCTACCATCATTATACATCCCCTCTCCTCTGTCTCTCCCTCTATCATCATTATACCATCCCCTCTCCTCTGTCTCTCCCTCTATCATCATTATACCATCCCCTCTCCTCTGTCTCTCCCTCTATCATCATTATACATACCCTCTCCTCTGTCATTCCCTCTATCATCATTATACCATCCCCTCTCCTCTGTCTCTCCTCCGTCTCTCCCTCTATCATCATTATACCATCCCCTCTCCTCTGTCTCTCCCTCTATCATCATTTAACCATCCCCTCTCCTCTGTCTCTCCTATGTCTCTCCTCTGTCTCTCCTCAGTCTCTTCTCAGGCTCTCCCTCTATCATCATTATACCATCCCCTCTCCTCTGTCTCTCCTCTGGCTCTCCTCTGTCTCTCCTCTGTCTCTCCTCTGTCTCTCCCTCTATCATCATTATACCATCCCCTCTCCTCTGTCTCTCCCTCTATCATCATTATACCATCCCCTCTCCTCTGTCTCTCCCTCTATCATCATTATACCATCCCATCTCCTCTGTCTCTCCTCTGTCTCTCTCTCTATCATCATTATACCATCCCCTCTCCTCTGTCTCTCCCTCTATCATCATTATACCATCCCCTCTCCTCTGTCACTCCCTCTATCATCATTATACCATCGCCTCTCCTCTGTCTCTCCCTCTATCATCATTATACCATCTCCTCTCCTCTGTCACTCCTCTGTCTCTCCCTCTATCATCATTATACCATCCCCTCTCATCTGTCTCTCCTCTGTCTCTCCCTCTATCATCATTATACCATCCCATCTCCTCTGTCACTCCCTCTATCATTATTATACCATCCCATCTCCTCTGTCTCTCCCTCTGTCATCATTATACCATCCCATCTCCTCTGTCTCTCCTCTATCATCATTATACCATCCCCTCTCCTCTCTCTCCCTCTATCATCATTATACCATCGTCTCTCCTCTGTCTCTCCCTCTATCATCATTATACCATCTCCTCTCCTCTGTCACTCCTCTGCCTCTCCCTCTATCATCATTATACATACCCTCTCCTCTGTCATTCCCTCTATCATCATTATACATCCCTCTCCTCTGTCTCTCCCTCTATCATCATTATACCATCCCATCTCCTCTGTCTCTCCCTCTATCATCATTATACCATCCCCTCTCCTCTGTCTCTCCTCTGTCTCTCCTCTATCATCATTATACCATCCCATCTCCTCTGTCTCTCCCTCTACCATCATTATACATCCCCTCTCCTCTGTCTCTCCCTCTATCATCATTATACCATCCCCTCTCCTCTGTCTCTCCCTCTATCATCATTATACCATCCCCTCTCCTCTGTCTCTCCCTCTATCATCATTATACATACCCTCTCCTCTGTCATTCCCTCTATCATCATTATACATCCCTCTCCTCTGTCTCTCCCTCTATCATCATTATACCATCCCATCTCCTCTGTCTCTCCCTCTATCATCATTATACCATCCCCTCTCCTCTGTCACTCCTTCTATCATCATTATACCATCCCATCTCCTCTGTCTCTCCCTCTGTCATCATTATACCATCCCATCTCCTCTGTCACTCCTTCTATCATCATTATACCATCCCCTCTCCTCTGTCTCTCCCTCTGTCATCATTATACCATCCCATCTCCTCTGTCTCTCCTCTATCATCATTATACCATCCCCTCTCCTCTCTCTCCCTCTATCATCATTATACCATCGCCTCTCCTCTGTCACTCCTCTGTCTCTCCCTCTATCATCATTATACCATCCCTCTCCTCTGTCACTCCCTCTATCATCATTATACCATCGCCTCTCCTCTGTCTCTCCCTCTATCATCATTATACTATCCCCTCTCCTCTGTCTCTCATCTGTCTCTCCCTCTATCATCATTATACCATCCCCTCTCCTCTGTCACTCCCTCTATCATTATTATACCATCCCCTCTGCTCTGTCTCTCCCTCTATCATCATTATACCATCTCCTCTCCTCTGTCACTCCTCTGTCTCTCCTCTGTCTCTCCCTCTATCATCATTATACCATCCCATCTCCTCTGTCTCTCCTCTATCATCATTATACCATCCCCTCTCCTCTGTCACTCCCTCTATCATCATTATACAAGCCCCTCTCCTCTGTCTCTCCCTCTATCATCATTATACCATCACCTCTCCTCTGTAACTCCCTCTATCATCATTATACCATCCCCTCTCCTCTGTCTCTCCCACTATCATCATTATACATCCCTCTCCTCTGTCTCTCCCTCTATCATCATTATACCATCCCCTCTCCTCTGTCTCTCCCTCTGTCATCATTATACCATCCCATCTCCTCTGTCTCTCCTCTATCATCATTATACCATCCCCTCTCCTCTCTCTCCCTCTATCATCATTATACCATCCCCTCTCCTCTCTCTCCCTCTATCATCATTATACCATCGCCTCTCCTCTGTCACTCCTCTGTCTCTCCCTCTATCATCATTATACCATCCCTCTCCTCTGTCACTCCCTCTATCATCATTATACCATCGCCTCTCCTCTGTCTCTCCCTCTATCATCATTATACCATCTCCTCTCCTCTGTCACTCCTCTGTCTTTCCCTCTATCATCATTATACCATCCCCTCTCATCTGTCTCTCCTCTGTCTCTCCCTCTATCATCATTATACCATCCCATCTCCTCTGTCACTCCCTCTATCATTATTATACCATCCCATCTCCTCTGTCTCTCCCTCTGTCATCATTATACCATCCCCTCTCCTCTGTCTCTCCCTCTGTCATCATTATACCATCCCCTCTCCTCTGTCTCTCCTCTATCATCATTATACCATCGCCTCTCCTCTGTCACTCCCTCTATCATCATTATACCATCGCCTCTCCTCTTTCTCTCCCTCTATCATCATTATACCATCTCCTCTCCTCTGTCACTCCTCTGTCTTTCCTTCTATCATCATTATACCATCCCCTCTCATCTGTCTCTCCTCTGTCTCTCCCTCTATCATCATTATACCATCCCATCTCCTCTGTCACTCCCTCTATCATTATTATACCATCCCATCTCCTCTGTCTCTCCCTCTGTCATCATTATACCATCCTATCTCCTCTGTCTCTCCTCTATCATCATTATACCATCCCCTCTCCTCTGTCTCCCTCTATCATCATTATACCATGGTCTCTCCTCTCTCTCCCTCTATCATCATTATACCATCCCCTCTCCTCTCTCTCCCTCTATCATCATTATACCATGGTCTCTCCTCTGTCTCTCCCTCTATCATCATTATACCATGGTCTCTCCTCTGTCTCTCCCTCTATCATCATTATACCATCCCATCTCCTCTGTCTCTCCTCTATCATCATTATACCATCCCCTCTCCTCTCTCTCCCTCTATCATCATTATACCATGGTCTCTCCTCTGTCTCTCCCTCTATCATCATTATACCATCTCCTCTCCTCTGTCACTCCTCTGCCTCTCCCTCTATCATCATTATACCATCCCCTCTCCTCTGTCACTCCCTCTATCATCATTATACCATCCCCTCTCCTCTCTCTCCCTCTATCATCATTATACCATCGCCTCTCCTCTGTCACTCCTCTCTCTCTCCCTCTATCATCATTATACCATCCCCTCTCATCTGTCTCTCCTCTGTCTCTCCCTCTATCATCATTATACCATCCCATCTCCTCTGTCACTCCCTCTATCATTATTATACCATCCCCTCTGCTCTGTCTCTCCCTCTATCATCATTATACCATCTCCTCTCCTCTGTCACTCCTCTGTCTCTCCTCTGTCTCTCCCTCTATCATCATTATACCATACCCTCTCCTCTGTCTCTCCTCTGTCTCTCCCTCTATCATCAATATACCATCCCATCTCCTCTGTCTCTCCCTCTATCATCATTATACCCTCCCCTCTCCTCTGTCTCTCCTCTGTCTCTCCCTCTATCATCATTATACATCCCCTCTCCTCTGTCTCTCCCTCTATCATCATTATACCATCCCCTCTCCTCTGTCTCTACCTCTATCATCATTATACATCCCCTCTCCTCTGTCACTCCCTCTATCATCATTATACCATCCCATCTCCTCTGCCTCTCCCTCTATCATCATTATACCATCCCCTCTCCTCTGTCTCTCCTCTGTCTCTCCCTCTATCATCATTATACCATCGCCTCTCCTCTGTCTCTCCCTCTATCATCATTATAAATCCCCTCTACTCTGTCTCTCCCTCTATCATCATTATAAATCCCCTCTCCTCTGTCACTCCCTCTATCATCATTATACCATCCCCTCTCCTCTGTCTCTCCTCTGTCTCTCCCTCTATCATCATTATACCATCGCCTCTCCTCTGTCACTCCCTCTATCATCATTATACCATCCCATCTCCTCTGTCTCTCCCTCTATCATCATTATACCATCCCCTCTCCTCTGTCTCTCCTCTATCATCATTATACCATCCCATCTCCTCTGTCTCTCCTCTATCATCATTATACCATCCCCTCTCCTCTGTCTCTCCCTCTATCATCATTATACCATCCCGTCTCCTCTGTCTCTCCTCTGTCTCTCCCTCTATCATCATTATACCATTCCATCTCCTCTGTCTCTCCTCTATCATCATTATACCATCCCCTCTCCTCTGTCACTCCTCTGTCACTCCTCTGTCTCTCCCTCTATCATCATTATACCATCCCCTCTCCTCTGTCTCTCCTCTATCATCATTATACCATCCCATCTCCTCTGTCTCTCCCTCTATCATTCGCTCCACACGACTATCCTCACCTGTCTCCCACTTATCATTACCCTTCCACCTGTCTCCACCTTATCATTACCCTTCCACCTGTCTCCACCTTATCATTACCCTTCCACCTGTCTCCACCTTATCATTACCCTTCCACCTGTCTCCACCTTATCATTACCCTTCCACCTGTCTCCACCTTATCATCACCCTTCCACCTGTCTCCACCTTACCATTACCCTTCCACCTGTCTCCACCTTATCATTACCCTTCCACCTGTCTCCACCTTATCATTACCCTTCCACCTGTCTCCACCTTATCATTACCCTTCCACCTGTCTCCACCTTATCATTACCCTTCCACCTGTCTCCACCTTATCATTACCCTTCCACCTGTCTCTGGTTCCATTTCTCATTTCAGGTCTAATGAACACAGAGCCCATCACCCCATAATGCAATGGAAGCATTCCATACGCAGACATAGTGTTAATATGGGCCATAAAGACCATATGGGCCATTCATTACAATATCAGTCACAGAGCACTTTGGAATATCACTATTAAACCTACCACACACATCAACACATACAGACACAGTTCACACTCACAAAGCCCTTACTTTATTGGCTTCAGTGCCATATTTATGCTGAGTTAGCGCACACACACAACCACGCACACACAACACGTTGTCATCTGTGTACACGCACTCTCTTCAAACTTCCCATTTTTATCCAAACACAACACCTACAGCTGTAACACTAGAACACAGATCCACGTTAAACTACAATCCCACTCACCGGCCCGCTCTTCCTTCTGGCCCTCTTCCTTTCTCTTCCTCTGTCAGCTGTCAGCCGCTCAGCGGCAGGGAATTAAACTTTCATATGAGAGAGAGAGAGAGAGAGAGAGAGAGAGAGAGAGAGAGAGAGAGAGAGAGAGAGAGAGAGAGAGAGAGAGAGAGAGAGAGAGAGAGAGAGAGAGAGAGAGAGAGAGAGAGAGAGAGAGAGAGAGAGAGAGAGAGAGAGAGAGAGAGAGAGAGAGAGAGAGAGAGAGGACAAAAGGATGGGTATATAGAAAGAAGAGACGGGTGGAAATAATGGACAGATGTGTGTCAGAAAGAGGGGGAGAGGGATAAGGATGGACCACACAGGAAAAAAAAAGAGAAATGGAGATGAGAGAACAGATGATGGACTGGAGGAACAATAGAGGGAGAGATGGAGGGATGACACCGAGGGACCACAGTGAGAGAGAAAGGGAGGTGAGAGAGGGAGGACAGGAGACATGATCAGTGAGTGGTGAAAGAAAGAGGAAAGAGAAAGTGAGGGAGAGAGGGAATGAATGAAAAGAGAGAGAGAGGTTGAGGGATGAGTGAGCGGCGGAGAGGAGCTTCTGTCTCATTCATATTCAGTGTGTCTGTGGAGGTGTGACAGAGACGAGGTGTTAGAGAAGCTCCACGGCAGGGTACACAATGCTTTACCTCGTTCTCTCTCTCTAAACTTCCTCTCTATCTCTTTTATTATCTCTGCTCTATTTCTCTGCTCTATTTCTCTTTCTGTCTGTCTCGTCCCCCTGTCTTCCCGTCCCTCTCATTTCTCCTTCTCTCCCTCTCCTAACTCACCATATATGTCAGTAGAATGTTGGTAGTTACTGTTAGCCACATACAGTACACACAGACAGAAGCAGAGAGGGAAGTTACAAGCCAAGGTCTACCCTTCAGCATTCTACTTCTTTAAAGTCCACAGGCCGCCTTACTTTGTTAGTTTGAATTCATGAAAATAACTAGTTTGTTCATTCGTTGCTAGAAATACTACTTGGAAGGTCACTGATCCATATAAAGTGGCCATGCTGTGTAAGCTACTTTATAAAGAAATAGAATATAGTAATGAATAAGAAAATAGTGTTTTGTCGCCTGAACAACAGGTGTTATAACTTACGTTAACTGTCAGCTTAGTGAAAACACACCAAACAATAGAGATGTGAAAAGATGTTTGTTGTTTTGGAAGGTCACTGTTGGCTGTCCCTGCTCACTATTATTGACCTTTTCTTCCATCAGCCACAGAACAAAACATGTGTAGGAGCAAACTAACGGAGAATAAGATCAGACAAATGATTTAAAAGAATATGACATTCAGTTGATCTGTTTTTTATCTGTTCTCTGTCCCTCTGGCAAGGACACTCTGTCTCTTCCCTTCCTAACACTTGTTCTTTATTTACTCTTACTGCTCTGTCGCTTTCTCACCTCTCTCCCTCCTTCCCTCGCTCCCTCCCTCCCTACCTCCCTCCCTCCCTCCCTCGCTCGCTCCCTCCCTCCCTCCCTCCCTCCCTCCCTCCCTCCCCCTATTTGCCACTGTCTGTCTTGCTCCTGTCTCTACAGCATGTCTGAACTGGTACCCCCCAGTCATTTACTTTTCTCTATATATAGAATTATCTCTCCATCCTGTTCCACCCTGCCCTCTGTCATCGTTCTATCCGTTTATCTGCCTGTATGTAAAATATCTTCATCTGTTTCTCTTTCATGAATTTCTCATTTCCTTCTCCCTTATCTCCTTGGACTGACCCCTTCATCTCTCCCTCCTTCATTCCATCCCTCATTCCATCCCTTCCTCTATCTCTCCCTCTCTCATCAGCTCCATCCCTTTACCTCCCTCCCTCCATCTTTCCATCCCTCCTCCTGTTGCAGGCTGATTGAAATTCAAACCAACCTTTATTGCTATGCTGTGTGTTAACGGTAGACATCCCATCTATGGACTGTGGCTGTGAGGAAAAATATTGGGCCCATGTGAGAGAAAAGCAGACAACTCATGACTTGATTTACTTCACCACATCATCTCACTATGCTAAAAGCAGATGAAGACACTGATTCCACTGCTGCTAAGACCTGAACTAGTTTTCTGTCTCGACCTCCCAAACTCTTTCCTTTCTCCCTTTTTCTCTGACGCACTTTTCCCTTTCCTGCCCTCTACTTTCCCCCGTTCTCCCTCTCCCTCTCCCTCTCCCTCTCTCTCTCTCTCTCTCTCTCTCTCTAGTTAAAGATAGTGTGACAGTGAAGACACAGCAGTCATACAGAGAGGCGAGAGAGTGCAGTAATTAACACTAATTAAAATGGCTCCCTTAACGAGATTCTGTCCTTTATGCATAGGCACGTGTGTGTGTGTGTGTGTGTGTGTGTGTGTGTGTGTGTGTGTGTGTGTGTGTGTGTGTGTGTGTGTGTGTGTGTGTGTGTGTGTGTGTGCGTGTGCGTGTGCGTGTGTGTGTGTGTGTGTGTGTGTGTGTGTGTCTATAAAACCTAATAAAATACATCCCACCTGTCTGCAGTGTAGGGTTAGATGGTGAAAGACAGATGGTGAGAGAGAGAGAAACAGAGAGAAACAGAGAGAGAGAGACAGAGAGAGAGAGAGAAACTAAGAGAGAGAGAGAGAGAACGAACGAGAGAAAACGAGAGAGAGAGACAGGGTGGGCGAGAGAGAGAGAGAGAGACAGAAACAGAGAGAGAGAGAGAGAGAGAGAGGGGGGCGAGAGAGGGAGAGAGGGCTACATTTGTTTGTTAATGTGAGTCAGAAGAGGACAGGTTAAAAACAGCATTTGCGTGGCAAGTGTCACAGCTGTTCTACCAGCACAGCTAATGTGTGATTTAATGTGCGTGTGTTTGTGTGTGTCTTAGAGTGTCAACGTGTATGTGTGTATGTGTGTGCCAGCTGTTCCACCAGCACATAGTGTGAGATTTGTTCTCTACTCTTCAATCAGAGCTCTACACCACCAGCTAGGCCTACCAGACGATACCAGACCAGCCAACAATAGGCTCTGTGCTCGGCTCTCCAGGGCATCCAGTAGATAAGATTTATAGAGAGAGAGAGAGTAAGAGAGAGAGGCAGAGAGAGAGTGAGAGAGAGAGAGGAAAACTACAAACAATGCATACAGGGCAGAATTACAGTTGAAGTCGGAAGTTTACATACACGTTAGCCAAATACATTTAAACTCAGTTTTTCACAATTCCTGACATTTAATCCTAGTAAAAATTCCCTTAAGTTAGGATCACCACTTTATTTTAAGAATGTGAAAAGTCAGAATAATAGTAGAGAGAATGATTTATTTCAGCTTATATTTCTTTCATCACATTCCCAGTGGGTCAGAAGTTGACATACACTCAATTAGTATTTGGTAGCATTGCCTTTAAATTGTTTAACTTGGGTCAAACGTTTTGCGTAGCCTTCCACAAGCTTCCCACAATAAGTTGGGTGAATCTTGGCCCATTCCTCCTGACAGAGCTGATGTAACTGAGTCAGGTTTGTAGGCCTCCTTGCTCACACACACTTTTTCATTTCTGCCCACACATTTTCTAGGGGTTTGAGGTCAGGGCTTTGTGATGGCCACTCAAATATCTTGACTTTGTTGTCCTTAAGCCATTTTGCCACAACTTTGGAAGTATGCGTGGGGTCATTGTCAATTTGGAAAACCCATTTGCGACCAAACTTTAACTTCCTGACTGATGTCTTGAGATGTTGCTTCAATATATCCACATAATTTTCCTTTCTAATGATGCCATCTATTTTGTGAAGTGCACCAGTCCCTCCTGCAGCAAAGCACCCCCGCAACATGATACTGCCACCCCCGTGCTTCCCGGTTGGGATGGTGTTCTTCGACTTACAAGCCTCTCCCTTTTTCCTCCAAACATAACGATGGTCATTATGGCCAAACAGTTCTATTTTTGTTTCATCAGACCAGAGGACATTTCCCCAAAAAGTATGATCTTTGTCCCCATGTGCAGTTGCAAACCGTAGTCTGGCTTTTTTATGGCGGTTTTGGAGCAGTGGCTTCTTCCATGCTGAGCGGCCATTCAGGATATGTCAATATAGGACTCGTTTTACTGTGGATATAGATACTTTTTTACCTGTTTCCTTCAGTGTTTATACTTGCGTACTATTGTTTGTACAGATGAACGTAGTATTTTCAGGCATTTGGAAATTGCTCCCAAGGATGAACCAGACTTGTGGAGGTCTACAATTTCTGAGGTCTTGGCTGATTTCTTTTGATTTTCCTATGATGTCAAGCAAAGAAGCACTGAGTTTGAAGGTAGGCCTTGAAGTACATCTACAGGTACACCTCCAATTGACTCAAATTATGTCAATCAGCCCATCAGAAGCTTCTAAAGTCATGACATCATTTTCTGGAATTTTCCAAGCTGTTTAAAGGCACAGTGAACTTAGTGTATGTAAACTTCTGACCCATTGGAATTGTGATACAGTGAATTATAAATGAAATAATCTGTCTGTAAACAATTGTTGGAAAAATTACTTGTGTCATGCACAAAGTAGATGTCCTAACCGACTTGCCAAAAAAGAAATTTGTGGAGTGGTTGAAAAACGAGTTTTAATGACTCCAACCTAAGTGTATGTAAAATTCCGACTTCAACTATAGGCCAATATCCACTAATAATAAAAACTCAAAAAAGAGCAATTAAGTTTTGGAAACATCTAAAATACAGTGACCCCTCTCATATCACTACCAAGCCCTGCAATGCCAAGAGCTGAGCAAAGAAAAGAGTCCCCTCTTCCAGCTGGTCCTGGGGCTGAGTTCACAAACCTGTTCTACTAACACACTGAAGCCCCAAGACCAGAACATCCAATCAATCAGAATAAAACAAATTACAACACAGTCAAAACAAAACTACATTGCTTATTGGGAAACACAAGCACAAACATGAAGCAAAATGCAGTGCTATCTGGCCCTAAATCAACAGTACACCATGGTTTACTTTTTGACTATGGTTACTGATCAAAACCTTAGAAAAATCTTGAAAAGTACAGGCTCAGTGAGCACAGCCTTGCCATTGAGAAGGGTAGACACAGGAAAACCTGGCTCCCTGTAGAGGAAAGGCTGTGCAACCATTGCACAACAGCAGAACCTGAGACGGAGCTGCATTTCCTGACAAAATGTCAAAAATTTAAAACAATTAGAGAGTGTCACTTCCCCAAATTCGAAACCCTTATTCAAGGTTTCATAGACCTCTCTGATGAGGATAGGCTACCCGTCCTGTTGGGGGAGGATGCAGAGAGCTGTGGGTTGGCAGCGCACTACATTGCTGCCTGCCATAAGATGAGGGACAGTGTCTGACAGAATTGAGAGAGAGTGAGAGAATCATAGAGAGCAGAGGTCAGATAAAGCGAGGGAGGGCAACAAGGGCAAAGAGAAAGAGAGAGGTGTCTAAAAAAGAGAAAAAGAGACGGAGAGCACTGCTGTTCTGGAGTCTCCAACAGTGCTCACCTTCAACCCCGGGCTACGTGCAGTGTGTGTGTGTGTGTGTGTGTGTGTGTGTGTGTGTGTGTGTGTGTGTGAGAGACCCTTTGCTTGAGCCAGTGCTCCGTTACAAAGAGTCATCATGATGGCTCTAACTAGGAACAGATTGATGCACACTTATACCCTGTGTGTGTGTGTGTGTGTGTGTGTGTGTGTGTGTGTGTGTGTGTGTGTGTGTGTGTGTGTGTGTGTGTGTGTGTGTGTGTGTGTGTGTGTGTGTGTGTGTGTGTGTGTGTGTGTGTGTGTGTGTGTGTGTGCGCGTGTGTGTGTGCGTGTGTGTGTGTGTGTCTGTTTGTGTGTGTGTGTAACAGAGACAGACCCCCATAGTGGTGAAAGGTTAGAGGTTGCTTATGTGACAGGAAATACAGCCGCAGCCTGTCTGCCAATCCACTTCTAGTGATCATACACACACACACACACACACACACACACACACAGACTCGACACACACACACACACACACACACACACACACACACACACACACACACAGGGTATAAGTGTGCATCAATCTGTTCCTAGTTAGAGCCGTGGGATTTGAAGGTACTGACTATGAACCAGTATTATCCGTCATTATCCGTCCGGCAAGAAGGTAGAGACAACAATACATCACGCAAAGCAGCCACAACTGTCAGTAAGAGTGTCCATAATCGTTAGCTGCAGTGAACGAAAAGAGGAGCGACCCAGGGACGTGTGTGCTTTGGGGACCGTTAACAGAATGTGACTGGCAGAACGGGTGTTGTATGTGGAGGATGAGGGCTGCAGTAGATATCTCAGATAGAGGGGAGTGAGGCCTAAGAGGGTTTTATAAATAAGCATCAACCAGTGGGTCTTGCGACGGGTAAACAGAGATGACCAGTTTACAGAGGAGTATAGAGTGCAGTGATGTGTGATGGTGGCCGAATGGTAAAGAACATCTAGCCGCTCGAGAGCACCCTTACTGCCGATCTATAAATTACATCTCTGTAGTCTAGCATGGGTAGGATGGTCATCTGAATCAGGGTTAGTTTGGCAGCTGGGGTGAAAGAGGAGCGATTACGATAGAGGAAACCAAGTCTAGATTTAACCTTAGCCTGCAGCTTTGATATGTGCTGAGAGAAGGACAGTGTACCGTCTAGCCATACTCCCAAGTACTTGTATGAGGTGACTACCTCAAGCTCTAAACCCTCAGAGGTAGTAATCACACCTGTGAGGAGAGGGGCATTCTTCTTACCAAACAACATGACCTTTTTTTTGGAGGTGTTCAGAACAAGGTTAAGGGTAGAGAAAGCTTTGTTGTAGAGCGTTCAACACAACATCCGGGGTGGGGCCAGCTGAGTATAAGACTGTATTATCTGCATATAAATGGATGAGAAAGCTTCCTACTGTCTGAGCTATGTTGTTGATGTAAATTGAGAAGAGCGTGAGACCTAGGATTGACCCTTGGGGTACTCCCTTGGCGACAGGCAGTGGCTGAGACAGCAGATGTTCTGACTTTATACACTGCATTCTTTGAGAGAGGTAGTTAGCAAACCAGGCCAAAGACCCCTCAGAGACACCAATACTCCTTAGCCGGCCCACATGAATGGAATGGTCTACCGTATCAAAAGCTTTGGCTAAGTCAATAAAAATAGCAGCACAACATTGCTTAGAATCAAAGCAATGGTGACATCATTTAGGACCTTTAAGGTTGCAGTGACACATCCAGAACCTGAGCGGAAACCAGATTGCATACCCAAGAGAATACTATTGACGTCAAGAAAGCCAGTCAGTTGATTATTGACTAGTTTTTCCAACACTTTTGAGAAACATGGCAAAATAACAGTTAGGATGTGCAATGCAGAGAACACCAGAAGAAGAATGATCTTTTATTTAACTAGGCAAATCAGTTAAGAACAAATTTGTATTTACAATGACGGCTTACTGGGGAACAGTGGGTTATCTGCCTTGTTCAGGGGCAGAAAAACAGATTTTTAACTTGTCAGCTCTGGGATTCGATCCAGCAACCTTTCAGTTACTGGCCCAACACTCTAACCACTAGGCTACCTGTCACCCGATTTAAATTACCATAGTGAATTATTGTAATGTTTGTTTATATGTCAATTAATCCCATTAGGGATGGGTTGCCAACTGGCAATGTGACACAAAAAGAAAATGTTTTTTGGGGGTCAAGTTTAAGGAGGTCCTTTAGCACCTCGAGACTCAGTGACTGCCTGCAGGGAGAAACTTTGTAGCGGGGCAGAAGAAACAGAGGGAGATGCATCGGGTATAGTTGCATTAGAAGGGGTGGGATGAGGAAATGTTGGACGGGCAAGGAGATATGGCTGAGTCAAATAGGAATCCTGACTTAATGAAGTGGTGATTAAAGAGCTCAGCCATGTGCTTCTTGTCAGTAACAACCACATCATCAACATTAAGGGACATGGGCAGCTGTGAGGAGGAGGGTTTATTCTCCAGGTCTTTAAACGTTTTCCCACACAGAGAGAACTGATCCTTAAACTAACAAACTTTGTCCTTCCGGATAGTCTGAGTGCACTTATTTCTAATTTGCCTGAACAAGAGCCAGTCAGCCTGAGCATGCGCGTGCCGAGCCTTTCGCCAAATGGAATTCTTGAGGTGTAGTAACTCTGCCAGATCACGGTCAAACCAGGGGCTGAACCTGTTTTTAATTCTCATTTTCGTTAGAAATGTTGAGGAAACAGAGAAAGACAGGCAAGCAGAGGTCTGGAGGACAGAGAAAGACAGGCAAGCTGAGGTCTGGAGGACAGAGAAAGACAGGCAGGCAGAGGTCTGGAGGACAGAGAAAGACAGGCAGGCAGAGGTCTGGAGGACAGAGAAAGACAGGCAGGCAGAGGTCTGGAGGACAGAGAAAGACAGGCAGGCAGAGGTCTGGAGGACAGAGAAAGACAGGCAGGCAGAGGTCTGGAGGACAGAGAAAGACAGGCAGGCAGAGGTCTGGAGGACAGAGAAAGACAGGCAGGCAGAGGTCTGGAGGACAGAGAAAGACAGGCAGGCAGAGGTCTGGAGGACAGAGAAAGACAGGCAAGCAGAGGTCTGGAGGACAGAGAAAGACAGGCAGGCAGAGGTCTGGAGGACAGAGAAAGACAGGCAGGCAGAGGTCTGGAGGACAGAGAAAGACAGGCAGGCAGAGGTCTGGAGGACAGAGAAAGACAGGCAAGCAGAGGTCTGGAGGACAGAGAAAGGGATGGAGGGAGAGAAGAGAAGAGAATACATCATTAGTTGCAGAGTGTAGAAAGATGAGCATCAGAAAGAGCGAGGTAAAATAAAAACAGATAGAGGGAGAGGAGGGTCAAGCGATAGAAAAGGGAGAGAGGGAGCGATAAAGAGGGATAAATAAAGACGGCTAGAAAGAGGGAGAGAGAGGGAGAGATGAAGAGGACTAGAAAGGGAGAGATAAAGAGGGAGAGAGAGGGAGAGAGAGGGAGAGAAGGGGAGAGATAAAGAGCTAGAGACAGAGGGAGAGAAAGGGAGAGATAAAGAGGGAGATAGCGGGAGAGAAAGGGAGAGATAAAGAGGGAGAGAAAGGGAGAGATTAAGAGGGAGAGACAAAGAGTGAGAGAAAGGGAGAGATAGATAGGGAGAGAGAGGTGCTGTATTAGTCACAGAGACTGTGATATAAAATGTGTCTCTTCACCATTTGGACAAAGTGTCTGTGTATTTTTATTTTCCTGACCCTCCCTATCTCCCCCCTCTCTCGCTCCCTCCATTTCTCTCTCTCCATCCATCCCTCTTTCTCAATTCATCCCTCTCTCTCTCCATTCATCCCTCTCTCCCCTGGTCCAGAAGTCTTTCTCAGTGCTGCATGTAACCGATACTGATTACCGTTCCATATCACTGCTTAACGTGGGTCTAAATAAAATGTTGCAATCCTATAGGGTCACATAGCACTGAAGATTCTGCTTTACTGAAGACACTTACAATTACATATGTAACCGATGTGAAATGGCTAGCTAGTTAGCGGGGTGCGCGCTAATAGCGTTTCAATCTGTAACGTCACTTGCCCTGAGACCTTGAAGTAGTTGTTCCCCTTCCCCTTGCTCCCCTTGCTCTGTGGCTTTTGTGGAGCGATGGGTAGCGATGCTTTCTGGGTGGCAGTTGCTGATGTGTGCAGAGGGTCCCTGGTTCGTTACACATACACACACTCATTCATCCAAGCATACACACAAACTCATACACACATGTATAGTATGTGTGTTTATACGATTACCCTTCATGTCATTTGCTAGAAATTGAGAGATTGAGCCAACACACACACGCACACACACACACACACACACACACACACACACACACACACACACACACACACACACACACACACACACACACACACACACACACACACACACACACACACACACACACACACACACACACACACACAACTTAATCATCTCCAATAGTGTTTTATCTTCATTCTGATTCCGTGCAAATCGCTGGTCCGTGACGCTTGTTAAAAGGGCAATTGTTCCCTGTATACACACTTTAATGCTTCTCTCTACACCAAACCTAATTGTTTATTGTTTCATTACAGTGTTTTCCCTGAGCATTAAGGCCCTTCCACCACGGCTATTAAACAATAAGGGCTCCGGAGACTGGTAAACAAACACACACTAACTATTAAGTAGTAATGGTGTATAAATCAATCATAACGGAGAGAGAGTAATCTGATGAGGTGTGCAGAAACAGTCGTTAGCCAATAGCGACAGGATGATTTCAATAGCGACAGGCTGATTTCAATAGCGACAGGCTGATTTCAATAGCGACAGGCTGATTTCAAAAGCGACAGGTTAATCGGCCATTCCGATTAATCGGTCGACTTCTGGTATGGACATGGCTCACTTGTAGTGCATCACACTGAATAACAGTTAATCTGATGACTACAATACCCAGAAACCCTCTGATTGTATGGGTCATGACCTGAGAGATACGGAGGAGAGATTAAGAAACCTTCTGATTGGATGGCTGCAGGTTATTTTGGCAGATTTTGTGTTTCAGTGACCCATCCAGATAGAAGTGGTGGTGTGTGTGTGTGTGTGTGTGTGTGTGTGTGTGTGTGTGTGTGTGTGTGTGTGTGTGTGTGTGTGTGTGTGTGTGTGTGTGTGTGTGTGTGTGTGTGTGTGTGTGTGTGTGTGTGTGTGTGTGTATTCTCGTCCTGCATCTCTGCCTCTCTCTAACACTATATAGAAAGGTAATGATTGATGTTAAAAAAAAAAACATTTTTTTACTGAATATACTGTGTATCTGAGTCCCTATTGTATGGGTCGTAAACTAAGAGCAACCAAGTCTGAAACAGAAAATAGGCTAAAACAACCTCTAGCGCCTAACAGCAACCACACACACACACACACACACACACACACACACACACACACACACACACACACACACACACACACACACACACACACAGGCAAAAGCACGATCTGATCTAGAGTTGCCACTCAGGTTTTCTTCTGTTTTTGAAACATCCATCATATCTTTCAACCCTTCAACAGAGACAAAGTGGGAAAACACACAGAGAGAGACAGGAGAGGAGGTGAAGTAGGAGAACAAGCAGGAGAGGTGGTGAAGTAGGAAAACAAGCAGGAGAGGAGGTGAAGTAGGAGAACAAGCAGGAGAGGAGGTGAAGTAGGAGAACAAGCAGGAGAGGTGGTGAAGTAGGAGAACAAGCAGGAGAGGAGGTGAAGTAGGAGAACAAGCAGGAGAGGAGGTGAAGTAGGAGAACAAGCAGGAGAGGTGGTGAAGTAGGAAAACAAGCAGGAGAGGAGGTGAAGTAGGAGAGCAAGCAGGAGAGGAGGTGGAGGAAGATGCACAGACAGAAGTAGACACTGTAGTAGAAAAACAAATAGCAGTGAGCAGAGGAAACAGAGGACTACTGAGAGGAGACTGACTGCTGTGAGAGGCTCTCTAACTCTCAGAGGGATTACATACCAAGTGGTGGTGTGTGTGTGTGTGTGTGTGTGTGTGTGTGTGTGTGTGTGTGTGTGTGTGTGTGTGTGTGTGTGTGTGTGTGTGTGTGTGTGTGTGTGTGTGTGTGTGTGTGTGTGTGTGTGTGTGTGTGTGTGTGTGTGTGTGTGTGTGTGTGTGTGTGTGTGTGTGTGTGTGTGTGTGTGTGGTCATATAGGAGGTTACGATGTCTGATGGTGGAATTCTCCTCCTGTGGGAGAGGTCAGAGTGGAGATGAGAGGTCAGAGTGTAGATGAGAGGTCAGAGTGGAGATGAGAGGTCAGAGTGGAGATGAGAGGTCAGAGTGGAGATGAGAGGTCAGAGTGTAGATGAGAGGTCAGAGTGGAGATGAGAGCTAAGACCCCCACTACCACACACTGGCGTGTCCTGTGTTGTTGTGCAGATTGCTTTGTTTGCAGTGTGTTCCAGTCTTCAATCCATTATAGCATGAAATACCACTGTGAAGTCATGGTGGAGGTGTTTACACCACACACACACACACACACACACACACACACACACACACACACAGACACACAGACAGACAGACAGACAGACAGACAGACAGACAGACAGACAGACACATGAATGGCTGTGTGATGGATTGTTGTGTCTATCAAATGGGTATTTAACAGTGAGCTCAGACCAGTTCCAGCATTACATACTTAGTATTAGAATACATCACTACAATAGGAATGAGGCCTTTCACATCCCTTAACCCTCCCTTCACTCTCTCTCCTCTCCTCTCTTTCACATCCCCTAACCCTCCCTTCACTCTCTCTCCTCTCCTCTCTTTCACATCCCCTAAACCTCCCTTCACACTCTCTCCTCTCCTCTCTTTCACATCCCCTAACCCTCCCTTCACACTCTCTCCTCTCCTCTCCTCTCTTTCACATCCCCTAACCCTCCCTTCACTCTCTCTCCTCTCCTCTCTTTCACATCCCCTAAACCTCCCTTCACACTCTCTCCTCTCCTCTCTTTCACATCCCCTAACCCTCCCTTCACACTCTCTCCTCTCCTCTCTTTCACAGCCCCTAACCCTCCCTTCACACCCTCTCCTCTCCTCTCTTTCACATCCCCTAACCCTCCCTTCACACTCTCTCCTCTCCTCTCTTTCACATCCCCTAACCCTCCCTTCACTCTCTCTCCTCTCCTCTCTTTCACAGCCCCTAACCCTCCCTTCACACCCTCTCCTCTCCTCTCTTTCACATCCCCTAACCCTCCCTCCCTCCCTTCACTCTCTCTCCTCTCCTCTCTTTCACATCCCCTAACCCTCCCTTCACTCTCTCTCCTCTCTTTCACATCCCCTAACCCTCCCTTCACTATCTCTCCTCTCTTTCACATCCCCTAACCATCCCTTCACTCTCTCTCCTCTCCTCTCTTTCACATCCCCTAACCCTCCCTTCACTCTCTCTCCTCTCTTTCGCATCCCCTAAACCTCCCTTCACACTCTCTCCTCTCCTATCTTTCACATCCCCTAACCCTCCCTTCACACTCTCTCCTCTCCTCTCTTTCACATCCCCTAACCCTCCCTTCACACTCTCTCCTCTCCTCTCTTTCACATCCCCTAACCCTCCCTTCACACTCCCTCCCCCTGTACCTCCTACTGTTCCCCTTCTCATCTCATCTCCCTCTCCCTGTCGGTTCTGACTGTTCCTCTTCTCATCTCATCTCCATCTCCCTGTCGGTTCTGACTGTTCCTCTTCTCATCTCATCTCCATCTCTCTGTCGGTTCTGACTGTTCCCCTTCTCATCTCATCACCATCTTCCTGTCGCTTCTGACTGTTCCCCTTCTCATCTCATCTCCATCTCTCTGTCGGTTCTGACTGTTCCTCTTCTCATCTCATCACCATCTTCCTGTCGCTTCTGACTGTTCCCCTTCTCATCTCATCTCCCTCTCTCTGTCGGTTCTGACTGTTCCCCTTCTCATCTCATCTCCCTCTCTCTGTCGGTTCTGACTGTTCCCCTTCTCATCTCATCACCATCTTCCTGTCGCTTCTGACTGTTCCCCTTCTCATCTCATCTCACTCTCCCTGTCGGTTCTGACTGTTCCCCATACCTTCATCCTATTTCTTCCCCTTTCACTCTTCTTCAGCCTCTACTGTTTCCTCTTTTCTATCCTGTCATTTCTCTCTCTTCTCTTCCATCTCTCTCCAGTGTTAGTGAGCGTGACTGGGCCAGATTGGTGTGTATTAACGTGAGTGGAGCGTGACCACAAAGCCATGGAAAGAGAGTACCATCCATACTGAGATACTAAGACTGGTATATATCATCACAGAGTCAGCGCTGTGTGTGTGTGTGTGTGTGTGTGTGTGTGTGTGTGTGTGTGTGTGTGTGTGTGTGTGTGTGTGTGTGTGTGTGTGTGTGTGTGTGTGTGTGTGTGTGTGTGTGTGTGTGTGTGTGTGTGTGTGTGTGTGTGTGTGTGTGTGTGTGTCTGACCACCACCACTCCAAAAATTTATCAAATTACATGTGGGCATCTTTCATCTCAGTTCTCAGAAGAAACATGGAGAAAAAGAGAAACTCTGATCTACTCTTTTAACGGCTCTCGTCGAAAGGAGTGGACCAAAGATAGTTGATATATATGATATATGATATTTATTTTCAAAAAAACACTCAAACAAAATAACCAAAGTGAAAACGAAAGAGCGCAGTTCTGTAAGGCAAAAAAACTATACAGAAAACAAGATCACACAACCTAATGGTGGAAAAAAGGGCTGCCTAAGTATGATCCCCAATCAGAGACAACGATAGACAGCTGCCTCTGATTGGGAACCATACCCGGCCAAAAAAGAAACAGAAAACTAGAATGCCCACCCAAATCACACCCTGACCTAACCAAATAGAGAAAATAAAAGGCTCTCTAAGGTCAGGGGGAGACAACTCTGGGCATCAGGTGTTGGCTTGTATAGCTACATATGAAAGTGATCTACTCTGGCCATCAGGTGTTGACTTGTATAGCTACATGTGAAAGTGATCTACTCTGGATATCAGGTGTTGACTTGTATAGCTACATATGAAAGTGATCTACTCTGGCCATCAGGTGTTGGCTTGTATAGCTACATATGAAAGTGATCTACTCTGGTCATCAGGTTTGACTTGTATAGCTACATATGAAAGTGATCTACTCTGGTCATCAGGTTTGACTTGTATAGCTACATATGAAAGTGATCTACTCTGGCCATCAGGTGTTGACTTGTATAGCTACATATGAAAGTGATCTACTCTTGTCATCAGGTGTTGGCTTGTATAGCTACATATGAAAGTGATCTACTCTGGCCATCAGGTGTTGCTTGTATAGCTACATATGAAAGTGATCTACTCTGGCCATCAGGTGTTGACTTGTATAGCTACATATGAAAGTGATCTACTCTGGTCATCAGGTTTGACTTGTAAAGCTACATATGAAAGTGATCTACTCTGGCCATCAGGTGTTGACTTGTATAGCTACATATAAAAGTGATCTACTCTGGCCATCAGGTGATGACTTGTATAGCTACATATGAAAGTGATCTACTCTGGCCATTAGGTGTTTACTTGTATAGCTACATATGAAAGTGATCTACCCTGGTAATCAGGTGTTGACTTGTATAGCTACATATGAAAGTGATCTACTCTGGCCATCAGGTGTTGACTTGTATAGCTACATATGAAAGTGATCTACTCTGGCCATCAGGTGTTGACTTGTATAGCTACATATGAAAGTGATCTACTCTGGCCATCAGGTGTTGACTTGTATAGCTACATATGAAAGTGATCTACTCTGGCCATCAGGTGTTGACTTGTATAGCTACATATGAAAGTGATCTACTCTGGCCATCAGGTGTTGACTTGTATAGCTACATATGAAAGTGATCTACTCTGGCCATCTGGTGTTGACTTGTATAGCTACATATGAAAGTGATCTACTCTGGCCATCAGGTGTTGACTTGTATAGATACATATGAAAGTGATCTACTCTGGCCATCAGGTGTTGACTTGTATAGATACATATGAAAGTGATCTTCTCTGGCCATCAGGTGTTGACTTGTACAGCTACATATGAAAGTGATCTACTCTGGTCATCAGGTGTTGACTTGTATAGCTACATATGAAAGTGATCTACTCTGGACATCAGGTGATAACTTGTATAGCTACATATGAAAGTGATCTACTCTGGCCCTTAGGTGTTGACTTGTATAGCTACATATGAAAGTGATCTACTCTGGTCATGAGATTTGACTTGTATAGCTACATATGAAAGTGATCTACTCTGGCCATTAGGTGTTGACTTGTATAGCTACATATGAAAGTGATCTACTCTGGTCATCAGGTGTTGATTTGTATAGCTACATATGAAAGTGATCTACTCTGGCCATCAGGTGTTGACTTGTATAGCTACATATGAAAGTGATCTACTCTGGCCATCAGGTGTTGACTTGTATAGCTACATGTGAAAGTGATCTACTCTGGATATCAGGTGTTGACTTGTATAGCTACATATGAAAGTGATCTACTCTGGCCATCAGGTGTTGGCTTGTATAGCTACATATGAAAGTGATCTACTCTGGCCATCAGGTGTTGACTTGTATAGATACATATGAAAGTGATCTACTCTGGCCATCAGGTGTTGACTTGTATAGATACATATGAAAGTGATCTACTCTGGCCATCAGGTGTTGACTTGTACAGCTACATATGAAAGTGATCTACTCTGGACATCAGGTGATAACTTGTATAGCTACATATGAAAGTGATCTACTCTGGCCCTTAGGTGTTGACTTGTATAGCTACATATGAAGGTGATCTACTCTGGTCATGAGATTTGACTTGTACAGCTACATATGAAAGTGATCTACTCTGGCCATCAGGTGTTGACTTGTATAGATACATATGAAAGTGATCTACTCTGGCCATCTGGTGTTGACTTGTATAGCTACATATGAAAGTGATCTACTCTGGCCATCAGGTGTTGACTTGTATAGATGCATATGAAAGTGATCTACTCTGGCCATCAGGTGTTGACTTGTATAGATACATATGAAAGTGATCTACTCTGGCCATCAGGTGTTGACTTGTACAGCTATATATAAAAGTGATCTACTCTGGTCATCAGGTGTTGACTTGTATAGCTACATATGAAAGTGATCTACTCTGGACATCAGGTGATAACTTGTATAGCTACATATGAAAGTGATCTACTCTGTCGCTTAGGTGTTGACTTGTATAGCTACATATGAAAGTGATCTACTCTGGTCATGAGATTTGACTTGTATAGCTACATATGAAAGTGATCTACTCTGGCCATCAGGTGTTGACTTGTATAGCTACATATGAAAGTGATATACTCTGGCCATCAGGTGTTGATTTGTATAGCTACATATGAAAGTGATCTACTCTGGCCATCAGGTGTTGAGTTGTATAGCTACATATGAAAGTGATCTACTCTGGCCATCAGGTGTTGACTTGTATAGATACATATGAAAGTGATCTACTCTGGCCATCAGGTGTTGACTTGTACAGCTACATATGAAAGTGATCTACTCTGGTCATCAGGTGTTGACTTGTATAGCTACATGTGAAAGTGATCTACTCTGGATATCAGGTGTTGACTTGTATAGCTACATATGAAAGTGATCTACTCTGGCCATCAGGTGTTGGCTTGTATAGCTACATATGAAAGTGATCTACTCTGGCCATCAGGTGTTGGCTTGTATAGCTACATATGAAAGTGATCTACTCTGGCCATCAGGTGTTGACTTGTATAGATACATATGAAAGTGATCTACTCTGGCCATCAGGTGTTGACTTGTATAGCTACATATGAAAGTGATCTACTCTGGTCATCAGGTTTGACTTGTATAGTTACATATGAAAGTGATCTACTCTGGTCATCAGGTGTTGACTTGTATAGCTACATATGAAAGTGATCTACTCTGGCCATCAGGTGTTGACTTGTATAGCTACATATGAAAGTGATCTACTCTGGCCATCAGGTGTTGACTTGTATAGATACATATGAAAGTGATCTACTCTGGCCATCAGGTGTTGACTTGTATAGCTACATATGAAAGTGATCTACTCTGGCCATCAGGTGTTGACTTGTATAGCTACATATGAAAGTGATCTACTCTGGTCATCAGGTGTTGACTTGTATAGCTACATATGAAAGTGATCTACTCTGGACATCAGGTGATAACTTGTATAGCTACATATGAAAGTGATCTACTCTGGCCATCAGGTGTTGACTTGTATAGCTACATATGAAAGTGATCTACTCTGGTCATCAGGTTTGACTTGTATAGTTACATATGAAAGTGATCTACTCTGGTCATCAGGTTTGACTTGTATAGCTACATGAGAAAGTGATCTACTCTGGCCATCAGGTGTTGACTTGTATAGCTACATATGAAAGTGATCTACTCTTGTCATCAGGTGTTGGCTTGTATAGCTACATATGAAAGTGATCTACTCTGGCCATCAGGTGTTGGCTTGTATAGCTACATATGAAAGTGATCTACTCTGGCCATCAGGAGTTGACTTGTATAGATACATATGAAAGTGATCTACTCTGGCCATCAGGTGTTGACTTGTATAGCTACATATGAAAGTGATCTACTCTGGCCATCAGGTGTTGACTGGTATAGCTACATATGAAAGTGATCTACTCTTGTCATCAGGTGTTGACTTGTATAGCTACATATGAAAGTGATCTACTCTTGCCATCAGGTGTTGACTTGTATAGCTACATATGAAAGTGATCTACTCTGGTCATCAGGTGTTGACTTGTATAGCTACATATAAAAGTGATCTACTCTGGCCATCAGGTGATGACTTGTATAGCTACATATGAAAGTGATCTACTCTTGCCATCAGGTGTTGACTTGTATAGCTACATATGAAAGTGATCTACTCTGGTCATCAGGTGTTGACTTGTATAGCTACATATGAAAGTGATCTACTCTGGTCATGAGATTTGACTTGTATAGCTACATATGAAAGTGATCTACTCTGGCCATCAGGTGTTGACTTGTATAGCTACATATGAAAGTGATATACTCTGGCCATCAGGTGTTGATTTGTATAGCTACATATGAAAGTGATCTACTCTGGCCATCAGGTGTTGACTTGTATAGCTACATATGAAAGTGATCTACTCTGGCCATCAGGTGTTGACTTGTATAGATACATATGAAAGTGATCTACTCTGGCCATCAGGTGTTGACTTGTACAGCTACATATGAAAGTGATCTACTCTGGTCATCAGGTGTTGACTTGTATAGCTACATGTGAAAGTGATCTACTCTGGATATCAGGTGTTGACTTGTATAGCTACATATGAAAGTGATCTACTCTGGCCATCAGGTGTTGGCTTGTATAGCTACATATGAAAGTGATCTACTCTGGCCATCAGGTGTTGGCTTGTATAGCTACATATGAAAGTGATCTACTCTGGCCATCAGGTGTTGACTTGTATAGATACATATGAAAGTGATCTACTCTGGCCATCAGGTGTTGACTTGTATAGCTACATATGAAAGTGATCTACTCTGGTCATCAGGTTTGACTTGTATAGTTACATATGAAAGTGATCTAGTCTGGTCATCAGGTTTGACTTGTATAGCTACATATGAAAGTGATCTACTCTGGCCATCAGGTGTTGACTTGTATAGCTACATATGAAAGTGATCTACTCTTGTCATCAGGTGTTGGCTTGTATAGCTACATATGAAAGTGATCTACTCTGGCCATCAGGTGTTGGCTTGTATAGCTACATATGAAAGTGATCTACTCTGGCCATCAGGTGTTGACTTGTATAGATACATATGAAAGTGATCTACTCTGGCCATCAGGTGTTGACTTGTATAGCTACATATGAAAGTGATCTACTCTGGCCATCAGGTGTTGACTTGTATAGCTACATATGAAAGTGATCTACTCTTGTCATCAGGTGTTGACTTGTATAGCTACATATGAAAGTGATCTACTCTGGCCATCAGGTGTTGACTTGTATAGCTACATATGAAAGTGATCTACTCTGGTCATCAGGTGTTGACTTGTATAGCTACATATAAAAGTGATCTACTCTGGCCATCAGGTGATGACTTGTATAGCTACATATGAAAGTGATCTACTCTGGCCATTAGGTGTTTACTTGTATAGCTACATATGAAAGTGATCTACTCTGGTCATCAGGTTTGACTTGTATAGCTACATATGAAAGTGATCTACTCTGGCCATCAGGTGTTGACTTGTATAGCTACATATGAAAGTGATCTACTCTGGCCATCAGGTGTTGACTTGTATAGCTACATATGAAAGTGATCTACTCTGGTCATCAGGTGTTGACTTGTATAGCTACATATGAAAGTGATCTACTCTGGACATCAGGTGATAACTTGTATAGCTACATGTGAAAGTGATCTACTCTGGCCATCAGGTGTTGACTTGTATAGCTACATATGAAAGTGATCTACTCTGGCCATCAGGTGTTGACTTGTATAGCTACATATGAAAGTGATCTACTCTGGCCATCAGGTGTTGACTTGTATAGCTACATATGAAAGTGATATACTCTGGCCATCAGGTGTTGACTTGTATAGCTACATATGAAAGTGATCTACTCTGGCCATCTGGTGTTGACTTGTATAGCTACATATGAAAGTGATCTACTCTGGCCATCAGGTGTTGACTTGTATAGATACATATGAAAGTGATCTACTCTGGCCATCAGGTGTTGACTTGTATAGATACATATGAAAGTGATCTATTCTGGCCATCAGGTGTTGACTTGTACAGCTACATATGAAAGTGATCTACTCTGGTCATCAGGTGTTGACTTGTATAGCTACATATGAAAGAGATCTACTCTGGACATCAGGTGATAACTTGTATAGCTACATATGAAAGTGATCTACTCTGTCCCTTAGGTGTTGACTTGTATAGCTACATATGAAAGTGATCTACTCTGGTCATGAGATTTGACTTGTATAGCTACATATGAAATTGATCTACTCTGGCCATCAGGTGTTGACTTGTATAGCTACATATGAAAGTGATATACTCTGGCCATCAGGTGTTGATTTGTATAGCTACATATGAAAGTGATCTACTCTGGCCATCAGGTGTTGACTTGTATAGCTACATATGAAAGTGATCTACTCTGGCCATCAGGTGTTGACTTGTATAGATACATATGAAAGTGATCTACTCTGGCCATCAGGTGTTGACTTGTACAGCTACATATGAAAGTGATCTACTCTGTTCATCAGGTGTTGACTTGTATAGCTACATATGAAAGTGACCTACTCTGGACATCAGGTGATAACTTGTATAGCTACATATGAAAGTGATCTACTCTGTCCCTTAGGTGTTGACTTGTATAGCTACATATGAAAGTGATCTACTCTGGTCATGAGATTTGACTTGTATAGCTACATATGAAAGTGATCTACTCTGGCCATCAGGTGTTGACTTGTATAGCTACATATGAAAGTGATATACTCTGGCCATCAGGTGTTGATTTGTATAGCTACATATGAAAGTGATCTACTCTGGCCATCAGGTGTTGACTTGTATAGCTACATATGAAAGTGATCTACTCTGGCCATCAGGTGTTGACTTGTATAGCTACATATGAAAGTGATCTACTCTGGCCATCAGGTGTTGACTTGTATAGCTACATATGAAAGTGATCTACTCTGGCCATCAGGTGTTGACTTGTATAGCTACATATGAAAGTGATCTACTCTGGCCATCTGGTGTTGACTTGTATAGCTACATATGAAAGTGATCTACTCTGGCCATCAGGTGTTGACTTGTATAGCTACATATGAAAGTGATCTACTCTGACCATCAGGTGTTGACTTGTATAGCTACATATGAAAGTGATCTACTCTGGTCATTAGGTGTTGACTTGTATAGCTACAAATGAAAGTGATCTACTCTGGCCATCAGGTGTTGACTTGTATAGCTACATATGAAAGTGATCTACTCTGGCCATTAGGTGTTGACTTGTATAGCTACATATGGAAGTGATCTACTCTGGTCATCAGGTTTGACTTGTATAGCTACATATGAAAGTGATCTACTCTGGTCATCAGGTGTTGACTTGTATAGCTACATATGAAAGTGATCTACTCTGGCCATCAGGTGTTGACTTGTATAGCTACATATGAAAGTGATCTACTCTGGCCATCAGGTGTTGACTTGTATAGCTACATATGAAAGTGATCTACTCTGGCCATTAGGTGTTGACTTGTATAGCTACATATGGAAGTGATCTACTCTGGTCATCAGGTTTGACTTGTATAGCTACATATGAAAGTGATCTACTCTGGCCATCAGGTGTTGACTTGTATAGCTACATATGAAAGTGATCTACTCTGGCCATCAGGTGTTGACTTGTATGCTACATATGAAAGTGATCTACTCTGGCCATCAGGTGTTGACTTGTATAGCTACATATGAAAGTGATCTACTCTGGCCATCAGGTGTTGACTTGTATAGCTACATATGAAAGTGATCTACTCTGGCCATCTGGTGTTGACTTGTATAGCTACATATGAAAGTGATCTACTCTGGTCATCAGGTGTTGACTTGTATAGCTACATATGAAACTGATCTACTCTGGCCATCAGGTGTTGACTTGTATAGCTACATATGAAAGTGATCTACTCTGACCATCAGGTGTTGACTTGTATAGCTACATATGAAAGTGATCTACTCTGGCCATCAGGTGTTGACTTGTATAGCTACATATGAAAGTGATCTACTCTGGCCATTAGGTGTTGACTTGTATAGCTACATATGGAAGTGATCTACTCTGGCCATCAGGTGTTGACTTGTATAGATACATATGAAAGTGATCTACTCTGGCCATCAGGTGTTGACTTGTATAGATACATTTGAAAGTGATCTACTCTGGCCATCAGGTGTTGGCTTGTATAGCTACATATGAAAGTGATCTACTCTGGCCATCAGGTGTTGGCTTGTATAGCTACATATGAAAGTGATCTACTCTGGCCATCAGGTGTTGGCTTGTATAGCTACATATGAAAGTGATCTACTCTGGCCATCAGGTGTCTGATGAGAGATGTTGTGGCTGAATATTTGTTCATCATTCACAGCCCAATGGAAAAACTCCACTTCTAATGAAATCAAACTCAGCCCTGACTCCCCGACAAGTGTGTTAGTGTGTGAGTGTGAATGTGTGTGTGTGTGTGTGTGTGTGTGTGTGTGTGTGTGTGTGTCCCATCAGCCGTCTGTCGATACCCTCAGACAGCCTTCACCCCAGTAACAGGAGAGGAGGAAGAAAAACAGCATCCCTCACTTTCTCTCTAATTAGAAGAGACAAACCCAGTACTCTGATGGCCCGTCAGCGCTCTGTCAATACACACTGACACTATGCTGTGTGTGTATGTGTGCGTGCGTGCGTGCGCGCGTGACAGCCTTCACGGACAAGCCGAGATACGCAGAAGAGCAAACTATCCTCTCTTGTCT